>NC_081412.1:515976995-516249495 GCF_030272615.1 Cryptomeria japonica
TTTTGTCCAGAATAGCTTTATGAGCGGGGGATATGCGTAAGAGCTCAAGTATGGAGATGAGCGCGGGTGTCTTCCCTAATTGTTCTACAAGGTCATACTCAGGTTTGGTTAATAAAGAAGCGGTATTTTTAGTGGAGGCACCTGGCAACGTAATTTTACCTCGACGAGTTGTAACATGACATTCAGAGGTAGATTCAGAAGAAGATCCAACACCTCTTAGGACAATCTTGGGTCTCTGAGGAGGATTCTCAGGGTTTTTGTTCTTGATGGTAATAGTAGAGATATGATTGTCCATTGAGATATGATTGATAGTTGAATCATAGTTGTAAGGTGCTCTAGTATAGTTGGCTTGATCATCTGTGACTTTGGATTTTCCCTTGTCATGCTTTGGGAATGGTTCCTTAAACATCTCATGTTCTTGATTGGATGAATGTCCCTCAATCTCAATGTCACCTCTATCAATGAGATCTTGCACAATATTCTTCAGTCGATGACAATTTCCTATCTTAAGACCCTTGCTTTTATGAAATTCACAATACTCATCATCATTCCACCAATTTGGTTTGACCTTTGGTTCATATGGAGGAAAATCTGGAACTGTGATTACTTTGTTTTCCACAAGCTTTTTGAAGACTGACTCAAGTGGTTCTCCCAATGGGGTGTACTTCCTTCGTGATCTAGAAGTTGTTTGAGTATTCACTTGATTGTTTGTAGAACTTGATCCCGAAAAGATGAATTTGGGTCGCACCGTATTGGCATCAACAACACCATCATTGACTGTGTTTTTGTTTTTATTCCAAAATCTTGGCTTGTCTTTTCCTTTAAATTCATCTTTGTTTTCCTTGAATATCTTAATGACTCCTTGTTCAATTAGAACCTTTTCTGTTGCTAAGCCTTTTTCAATGACATCCTTGAAGGTGGACAAACAAGCTTTCCTTAGATCATAGCCAATGTCTTTGTTAACGTTCTGGGTGAACATTTCTACCATTTGTTTCTGTGGAATTTCACAAGAGCATCTGCTGGCTAGATTTCTCCATCTTTGTAAAAATGATGCAAAGGACTCTCCCTCTTTTTGCTTGGTGTTGCATAAAGTAGTGACTGATATGTCTGTCTCTATGTTGTAGGAGAAATGTTGAATAAATGCCTCTGCTAAGTCACCCCATGACTTAATACCAGGTGGGAGTTGGGAGAACCATTCCATAGCTTGATCACCTAAGCTTTGTGGGAATAATCTCATCAAATATGTCTCTTCTGCTGCTACTTCAATGCAAGCTGTGAAAAACTGTCTTACGTGTGCCTTAGGATCCCCTTTTCCTCTATACTTATCAAATTCAGGTGTCACAAAGTGTGTAGGAAAAGGAGGCATTGGAATGCTCTTGTCAAATGGATAAGGACATATATCTCTCATTGTGTATGTTGGTTTCGATGTATTTATGTCCTCCATTTTCTTTTGTAAGTCCCTGATTTGTTGCTCCAAATTGCTCTTAGGTGGAGATCAACTTCTTGAACCATACCCCATGTTTGAAACACCAATTTGAGGAGGAGCATATTGCATATATGGATGATATTGATCATACACATGTTCATATGGAGGAGGTCTATATTGATGCGGCATATATGGAGCACTTGGTATAGATTCATGTTGAGGAACCCCATATCTATTTTGCGCATGTATACCATATTCTACAGGCATGTCATGTTCTATTGTGTTGCCCCCAAATTTGACACGGGGTTTCCTTGTGTCCAAATTTTGGGCATTCCTTTGCATATCCAATTGTTTTGGTTGATCCATAGCTTGAGCATATCAATCTGCATAAGACTTCCATAATGGTCTACGAAGGTTAGTATCATATGTTTGACCATGTGTATGTGGGACTTCTGGTTTTTGAAGCAAAGCTAATGGTGATTCAGGTACCATATGTGGTCCTCTATTTCCTCCACTATTAGGTCTCCTTTGATCCATGTTGGAATGAGTTTGTTGCAAGGGTTGATTTTCCATAATTTGAGACATGTCAAAATCATGAGGTATCTTGGCTCCACTTTGTGCCATCATGTGTAAGAAGTATTGTCTATCCCTCATTATTTCCTCAACCAATCGATTGAAATGGGGATTCATAATGGATTCTTCCACATCTACTGAATGTATTGAAAAGTTGTCCACATTGTCATTGTGTGTAGCATTGTTGTTTATAGTGTTTGTGTTTTCCACATTTGGAATGTTTCTATAGACATCCATGTCGGGCAATGTAGTGTGCTCCGGATTGAAAAATAAATCATTGTCATACTCATAAGAACTCATGTTTGCGGACTCTTGAGCCTCTTTAGTTTCTCTCCTATATTTTTGAAGATGGGTTTCAACCATGAACTAGGTATTGACCAAGATGTGAGAGACTAGATGAAAATGGAAAAAAGTATGGAAGACCAAGAGTTGTATGGAGTGTAAATGAATCTAAGGTGTACTTGCAATGTCCAAAGTGTAAGACCAAGTATGTATGTAGTAGAGTAGGTGTGACTTCCGAAGAGAGGATAGTTTCTCTTGATGAGGTAAGCTGACCTTGACTCCAAGTCAGACCAAATGGGACCCAAAGCTAAGAAACCTTGATGAGGGACCACTTAGCAAAGTGTTGTTGTATGTAGTGTGTTGACAAAGTATAGTGAGGACAAGCAAGTGACCTTTTGACTCAAGTTTAGACAAGTATGAATGTAAAATGAGATGTGAAGCAATGATGGACTGTATGAAACCCAAAGATAGGTTGAATGTTAAATGAAACCTGAAGAAACAACCTAGGAAACTCAAGTATTCTGAAACTGATTTCTTTTGTTTGCTGGACTGTGAAATTTTCTTTTCAATTCTGGACATAGACGCGCCTGTACACTTCACAGACGTTGTTCTCTGACACAAACGTGTCTCTGTTTGACACAGACGCTTCTAGACACACAGACGCAATTATGCCCTTCACAGACGCGTTTAGATGACTCAGACGCGGTTAAAACAGACACAGACGCGTTTCTGTAAACTTTGTGCAATTTTTCCAATCTGTGAAGTCTTTTTGTTGTGACCAAATCTGACTGTTTGACTGTTTTTCGTGACAAGAGGACACAATGTTGATGAAGACTCAATGTTTGCAAGTGTCTAGACTCAAAAATGACTCCAAGAAAAGTGTGTTGTTTGATGTAAAAATGTTTTGCATACACTTGAAGACACAAAAGACACAATGTTTTGTTGTTTGGTCTTGAATGTTTTGAATGTTTAACATAAGTCAAGCACAATTCTTATGGCTGGCCAAGACAATAGTTGTTGATCCCACATGAGGTTTTACCCCCGGGGCTACGCTATTCAGAGCGGATACTTAGATGCTTGACCTCACTGGCTCCACCCTCGGCACTCACTTCTTGGGTCAGCCAAGCATCAGTCCCCATGAAAACTCCCCATGGCGAACTTTGTATCTCTACTAAGAACCATATGTGTGTGGGCCGCTACCAGAGGTCCGACCTCCTGCCCCAACAACTAGAAGGATTTGGGCTTCTAAAACAAAAAGGTGCTAGTAAGGGCATCCGCTCGTGTGGCCATACATGCGACACTTTCAGCTCTATAAATACAGAAGGCTCCCAGCCGGTAGGGGTTACGCCCTACAAATGATCAAATAAATTTGATCAAACGGGTTTATGGGGAGACATAGTGTCGGTATGAACTAATCAACACACGCTATTCATATTTTTCACCATGAATACATTTGATTATAGTGGTTCGGAAGAGGTGGGTTTTCCTCACTACCACTTGGGTCGTTCTCTTCTCACTAGTAGTCCTAATGACCACACGGGAAGACGGGTACTCTAAAGATTAAACAAAAAGAGCCTATTGCTCAAGACACAAAAGACAATGATTTAATTTTAGTGCACCAATGGAAGTGTTTGCTAATCTATGAAAACAAGGCACACAATAAAATCAAAAACCCTTCCCAAGGACCTGCAACAAAAGTTGTTAGTAGTTTGGGTTGTTTGACATAATCACCCCTTCCTACAAACACACAATTTAGGTAAATTTTAAAAACCCAAAAGACTTTGTGAAATAGGGGCCTTCAACAAAACGTTTTGCTTCCAAGACAAGCTGCACCAATTTAGTTAGCTAGATTTGAAAGTGTTAGTCCAAAAATAAACCAGATCTGAAACCCTAAGTACAAAATCCGAAAAACTGAATCAATGAAAACTTAAAAATTTCAAAACAGTATATACACAGACGTTGTTACCCTCAACATAGATGTGTCTGGATAACACAGACGCGGTTAAAAATCACAGACGCTCCTTCCCAACACAGACGCGGATAGAAATAACACAGACGCGTTCCTGCAACATAGACGCCTTTTTCTGAAACCTACAAAATAAAATTTGTCTAGATCACAAACGCGATTCCAGATTCCGCAGACGCGCCAGAAAATCAAAAACGCGATCCGAAAGTGCGCAGATGTGGAAAAACCTAAAATGCTGTCGAAAATGTCCAACCTGCCATTTCAAAAATGCAAAATCTACAACAAGGAGGTTAAATGCAAAGGGACAAGAGTCCCACTGGGTGTGCCAAAATGTATTTGGTGAAAATGGATACAATAATAACAAGATTGAAAGGCTAAATGAATCCAACCACAAAAAACCTAGCCTAACAACAACAAAGATCCACCATAACATATGAAGATTACCTAAGACAATGTAAATAAAACAAAATCACAAAAATGATACCATCACATGTCTAATAGGGTTTTGATCTCCATTCTTCCTATCTCCATTGATCTTGCTTGATATATTTGCTCTCAGATTTTATGTGCACAAGAGCTCAACAAAGAACGGAATGTGGTTGCAAGTAGAATCGTAGTGTAGCCAAAATGATCATTAGCATGAATAGCGATTAGGGTTTGATAATGAAGAAAGCATCTCCTTAAATAGAAGACACAATATGAAATGGAGGGATAAGATTGAGAGGTGTAAAAAGGAGGTCGGCTATGATTAGAGGGTAGGTAGAAGAAATAATAAAATAATGAAAGAGGTAGGTAGTGTAGGAATTAAGAGATGAATGACATGTGTCATGTGTAGAAAAAAAGATAATGAATTAATTAAATAAATAAAGATTTATTTAATTTATAGAAGAAGTGGGATCAATTAAATAAATAAAATATTTATTTAATTAGGAAAAGGATAATTTAAATAAATAAATGTATTTATTTAAATGAGAAATAAGGCTAGAAGAGGATAAATGAATTAATTAAATAAATAAAGATTTATTTAATTAATAGAAGAATTAGGCTTAGATAATTAAATAAATAAAATATTTATTTAATTAAACATGACAATTTTGAGTGTCTACAATTCTAACCTTTAACCTCTCTTGTGATTTTCCCTTGGTTCATTTTGGCACACCCGGTGGGACCCATGTCCCTAGCTACTAACAATTTTTTGGATTTGTGAAGGATTTTCATTGCAGGTTAGCAGAATGACATCTGCGTCTGTATTTTAGCATCTTCGCTCTGCTATTTTGACGTCTCTGATTTAGTCCTTTAACGTCTTCATTTAAATTTAAACCTTTCTTGCTAACATTTTGTGCAAAAAATGAGAATTGACATCTCTGTTTGCAGATCGACATCTCCGCCCCTCTGTTTCGGCGACTCCTCAATAACAAATTAAAGTCTCCATTCAAAAAAAATTCCCACTTAGCTCTTTTTTATATATTTTTTTTATAAAAAACTGCAGATCAATGTCTGCGCTGATGTCAATCCACAGATCAACATCTTTGCCTAGGTACTTTTCCCGCTTATTTTTAAAATTTTAAATTTTAAATTTTTGTAGGCTAATCTTTTTTCTATGTAGGAATTCAATCAACGTCTACTCCTTCACTTCAGCGTCTCCGCTTATTCCCACCTACTCTCAATTTTTAAATTTTGAATTTGCATGCTAACTTTTTCTATGCAGGGCCTCAATCAACATCTACACAGACGAATCAGTGTTTGCGCCTGCACTTCAACGTCTCCATTGTAAGTGCTTATTTTCAATTTTTTTATTAAATTTTCTCCGTCCTTGTTGCTTTTTTGTGTATCCAAGACATAAAATCAGATTACTAACACTCTTTTGCAAGACGCTTTGTTGAAGACCATCATCTTTTCCAC
This sequence comes from Cryptomeria japonica, assembly GCF_030272615.1. Taxonomy (NCBI): domain Eukaryota; kingdom Viridiplantae; phylum Streptophyta; class Pinopsida; order Cupressales; family Cupressaceae; genus Cryptomeria; species Cryptomeria japonica. Next base: position 515,983,145 of record NC_081412.1, read on the forward strand.
TAGATTTAGTTTCTTTTCTTGCATTCTAGATTAGCAAAAATCTTTCATTTGGGCCTAAATAGAACATGTGTATTTTGTGTTTGGTGTACTTGCACATTGTGTAGGGTAGAGCCACCTTTGCACCAAGTATCCTCTCCCCTCACCTTCGTGGACCTTGGGTGGAGAGAAAGGTGATCAACAACACCCGCCTTTTATTTTTCTAGTGAGGGGTATCCTTGATTGGGGATTTCATCAACCCACAAGGGTACTTCAAATTGGGACATGTCAGGGATATCATCTCTCCTGACACAATCTCGAGCGGTGTCTATCGATCTGTTATATTAAAACCTGGTCAAATGGTCGGAATGCTGAGTGAATTTGATGTAGGTGGAGGCCTTCTCTGCATCGATAAGCTCATTTAGAGCCTTAAGTGGCTTGCTTTGTGAAATCGTAGTTGGATTGGACCCGTCAAAAAATAACTAAGAACCTTGTTGTAGTGGCTCAAATCCCACATTTTATGGTGTAGGGGATGTGGATCGTACCTAAAGTTACCTCTCATGTACCCACTCAGGATGAGACAGGAATTTCCTATATAATAGATCTTCGGATCTTCGAGGTAAGAGAATCTGCTATGCCCGAGAAGTGAGTGTGATGTAAAGGGGAGCCAGTGCTACTAGATTCTCTATTTTTCCACTTGTTTGAGGTATCACTTTGTGCAAGAGGCCCATTAAATGGTTTCCTTTTTTTTCAGAGCCTAGGTTGTATGTTTGGTGTGTCTTCATTTAATTTTGTCATTGGGCTAATCTAGGCCCCCCAATAAATTTCGCGCTTGTCATAAAGATTTACCTTGGCCAATGTGCTTGTCATTGTTTGATTTCTCTTGCCAAGAGTATATAACATCCAAAACATTCCCAAATTTGACCAAACCCTTCCATCTTCACATTATCACTGTTGAACCCCTATTTCGCCGCCTCCACTCAAGTCAAACTTCTAATCAATTTTCATCCATCCAAATGACCATCAATCCCCAACTAATATCTTTATCCAATCATCAATCCAATCTTGGGAAAACTTCCCCCTCTACTTCCTATCATCAATTCATTCTTCCATAATCATTTTCATTCCATCCTCAAAGACTTAGCACATCAACTTAGTCAACCTTCCAATCCAATCAATCAAATTATCCTCATCCTAAGGTCAATACTTTGTGAAAGTTTGATTTGGACCTTTATCTTTAATCAATCAATCAATTAGATTTTGTGCTTGGGAAAGAACCTCCCCCAAGTACCTTTGCTTAATCATTTTGGGTTGATAAAGATTCTAATCCTTTGCCCTATTTTTCTTAGGAACATAACGCTATCCTAAGTAGAAGAAGGCTTGATGAGTTGTACCTTAATCCAAGGGTCTGAATTTTATCTATCTTGGTTGTCACCTTTATTTGAGGTCCACGTCATCAATTTCATGCCTCATCTAAGTCCTAATCCAAATATATCTTGTCCTAATCCAAGGACCAATCCAATCCAATCAAATCAAATGCAATCCAATCGAAGCAAATAAAATCAAATCCAATCAATCCTCAATCCAATCCAAAGTTGCCAAGTCCTAGTCCTCATCTTCATCTAACATCATCTCATCACTATTATCAATAAAGTCCATCCGTCTTGAATTCCAACTTGTCACCCCATTCTCATCATTTTGAGGTTACCCTTGCATGGTCTACACACGCTCACAAAAGAAAAATTCAGCTACCCAAAATCCACATTCAAACATCATGGGTTGGTTTGAAGAAATGGTCATGTAAGTTCAAGGATCACCCTATCAACCATGCCCATATAGATCATACATGCCTCAAACTTATCCAACTTCCACCTATTCATGTCTCCTACCGCAACCCACTTACCAAGTTAATCCTAATTCATCTCACATCTCTATTCTTCCCCTACCTTTGACAAGGGAAATCCATCTTATTCCCCATCCATGTCTTTATATTATCCCTCATCCACATACCCCTCCAATCCAATATGTATACCTCCATCCCCCCCTCCACATCCCAATCCTCATCTTTTTACAACAACTTCATCACCTCCACTCACCATCCAAGTCCCTTAGACCATAGTCCTCCAAGCCTTAATCCCAATCCCTCAATCCTTAATCCCTATCCTCCATTTAAAACTAAACCTTCGCATAATCCTAATCCTCTGAAATCCACATCATCCCCATCCTCCAAGTACTTTCTCCATAATTTTATCCAAGAAATACTAGAAAAGGAGACAAAATCCCCATCTCTAGACAAAGTCACCCAATCTCCCCAAGTCCTCCATCCATCTCCATCCCCTCTAAATCAAGACAAACCTCAATTCCTAAATTTCATGATATTCCCATACCTCCATCTACAAAATTTGAACCTCCATCCCCTCCCAATCAAGACAACTCTCAATTACCTAAGCTTCATGATACTCCCATCCCTCCATCTACCCAAGTTGAAGCTTCCATATCCTCCTCCATCACACCATCCCTACAACCCCCAACATGTAACGAGCATGCTCCAGAGCATGCTAGCATAAATCCCTCTCCACCTCAAGATCCAAACATCCCTCCATCTCATGATTCCTCTCTATCTCAAAATCCATGTCTACCCTCCACTCCATCTCAAGAAAAAATAATCACTCCATTACATGATCCTCTTCTGTCTCGACATCCAATAATCCCTTCCACTCCACCACGTGATCCCATCCCAACTCAAGATCAAAGTATTCCTTCCTTTCCATATCATGATACCAATCCATCTCATGATCCTAATATTAATCTTAATCCCACACATGATCCTAATCCTCCACGAGATCCCATCGATCCCATACCTATCAACTTGGCTCTTCCACCTTCATCCACTCCGGTTTCCTCCAAGAGCTTACAATTCCTTCCACCTCACATCCCCCTCAAAATGGACCTGCTTCTTGTTTCCAAAATAATAAGTATCTTATTGGAAAAATAATTTGTCAAAAAATGAATTATCAAGGCAAATGGTTAGGCCTCCATGAACAAGGCATATTGGAACCCCTTGAAATCAAAGAAAATGAAATTTCATATGGCCTTTGCTACAAAGCTCATGCTCAAGATCTTAGTATATCTTATATTCCTCCTAAATCTAAAATCCCTTCGTATAAATAAAAACCACACCATCCCCCATCTTCCACATCCATTTTGGGTCCTTATGTTACAATGCTAAACCCTTCATCCCTTCCATCCATCTTGGGTCCTTACATATCTCCATCCACCACTCCATCACCTCAAATGATCACTAAGAAAGATCAACAAAGGCACACATCCTTGAATTCCTTACAACATTCTCCCTCCATCATCCCATCCATAAAACCTCAAAGTCATCCATCCTCATGCACCCATACCATTGCTATTGGAAGAAATTTGGATGCCAAATTTAAAATGCATAAAGCCAAAAATCCACAAAAATCCAAGGATCAACATGTCCCATCAAAAAGACATGCTCAAGAAAAGGAAAATATGATCCAAAAGAAAGAAAAATCCAAAAGGCCACAAAGGCCCAAAAAGAAAAAAATCAAAAACTATGTGGATTCCTAAGCTACTCATAGAAGAAATGCACCTCAAAGTAAAATCCAAATTGGCATCCAAACTAGCTAATCCAAAAGATTCCTCCACTCATAAGTCCTCCAGTCCTCCATCTTCAAAATCCGTTTTGGGCCCTTACATCTCAAAATCCACTATCTTAAGTCTCTCATCCCCTTCATCTATTTTGGGTCCTCATGTCCCAAAATCCACATTTGATCCTCCATCTAATTTAAAATCCTTTCCTCCACGACTCCACCACCCTTCAAGGTGTGTGCCAATGTTGATCTTCCGAACATCCCCATCCATTTATCCACAAGTCTTCCAAAACCCCATCCATCATCCAACATCTATTTTTCGTAACCCCATCCCTTTAATTCAAGATTTTGTATAAATCCTTATCCCCCTCCATCTTCCATCCATTTCATCTCGCTGTCTATTTCTACTAACATCTACAAGCATACCTCTAGTTATCTTGGCTCAATGAAGTACATCTTTAAGGGATACTATCCATGGAACTAGATGCTTGATTCCTCTCTCCATCTCCCTTTCATGCATCCACTACCTTTTACATCACCTTATCCAACATCCTAATTCCCATCCATATCCATCCAAACTATTTCCAAAAATCAAAAAAAAAAAAAAAGGGAAAAAAATAAAGAGAAAAAAATGCATCCAATGGTGAAAACCATGTCTTGTGGTGCCTTGGGTAAGTACCATGATGAAAATATGGTAAAAAAGCATCATGCATAATTCCCTCATCCCTTTGCACTCTACACTTGGGGGCAAGCTTCATCCATGCTACCTTACAATCCACATACTCTTTTATCCTCCATCTCTTATCCATAATACTATCCAAGTCCATCCTCCTTTCATACATTTGATCTTGACTATCCTATCCATATTCTTCATCTCAAATCCCTCATCACATCCAATTTCATCCTTCATTCATATCTTTGATCTTGATCAAGATAGATTCATAATAATATCCATGCATGCTTTGGAAAATGTAAGCCTTAATTCCTCCTCCATCCATATCCCTTTAGCTTTATCCTTCCATCTCATACATCTTTATCCACCATCCTTAATTGTACTACCTTCAATAGGGCATTTTTCTCCTTTGCAAAATAATTCTTAGATCCCCATTCCATCCTTTTAACAAGCCTTGGTTCTCCCTTGTCATTGCTTCCAATCCATTTATCCTATATCCACAATCCAATCCTATAGCATCCAATCATATTACCCATCTCATCCAATCCAATACAATCATATTCCCCATCCCATCCAATCCTATTCAATCACTAACCCCCCTCCCACATTATCCAATCCATTTATGATCCCCATCACACTGAGATTTCATCCCATCACACTGAGATTTCCCCATCACACTGAGATTTTCCCATCTATCTGAGATTATATTGACTTGCGCGTAATCCAAACACCCATCCATACTGTGATAATAAAATCCAATTGACAATCCTCCCATTTGTAGACCCTGCAAAACCCGCTTATATATTGCCTTCCATCAATCTATCCACACCTTTCCCATTGAGATGCATCCTTCCCATGTCTGGCAATTTATCCAAATCCATCACCTACCCATCAGGATGTATCCTTCCCATGTTCGACAGTCTATCTAGATCTATGTCCTACTCTTGGTAAGAGATATCAATTGGCCATGTGCATGTTGTTTGCATGATTGATCTTTTCACTTTGATTTTTATCTTGTGTCCTTGGACTATACTCATTAATGGGTGCCTTGATCATCCTATATCTTGGTATGTCTTGGTTGGTGTATATTGGGGTACGTTTTTGTGGTATGGCCTGTTTGATGGTTTCTCTTGTACGATCCTACAGTCTCGCATCTACACCATCATCGATGTTTGCGACCTGTGTGCATTGAGATACCTATTGTCTGAGAGTCTAGTCCATGCATCAGATATTCACAACATCCTGACTTCTATAGTTAGTGGTGTAGGTAGTCTGTTGCAAAATCAAAACTAGGTTTGCTCTCCACATCTACACAACAAGAAATCCCATCCACTTACCTAATTTCATTCATTCATCTCATTTCATCCATTTATCTTGGAGACTCCAACTCATTCATTCCCCCTTCATCATCCTTATCCTTTTACATCCTTTCATCCTCAATCCTCAATTCCTCTAATCCATTTTGAGAGAACACTTGTGTTCTCAGAACCTGCATGTCCTCTTGAGGGGGCATACCACTACCTCCTTTCCATCCTTCCTCATCTCAACTATGATTGTGGCGTCATGCTACCAGTCTTTATCCTTTACATCCACTATGTTTTATTCTTCTTTGATATAACATTACTTCATGATGCTATATCAAAGAGGGGCAAAATGCAGACATCTAAAATTAATTAAATTAATATTTAATTAATTTAAGCCTCTCCACATAATTAATTAATTAAATTGTGTGAGTCCCTTTCTTCTTAAAATTAATTAAATCAAATTTAATTAATTTTATCACTATAGTCTGATAATTAATTTGCCAATAAATTAATTATTTCTCATTCTTCTAAAGTCATCTTAATCATTAATTCTTCTAAATTCCTCTTAGTTAATTAATTCTAATTAATTAACTTAAGTCATGTGATTCCTACAAATCACTTCTTCTGATCCTTAGCCTAATTAATTCTTCCTTAATCATGCTTATCATTATCCTTCAATTTTATATTCATCCACTCATTATCTCTCCTCATGTCACATCCTCCTAACTTTCCCACTTGCACTCTAATCCTTCATTAAACCACCTAATCAATACCCTTAATCATTTGCACATCCCTAATCACCTTGATTAGATATGAGTCAACTCTTTTCCATAAATGGTTTTCCTATCTCATCATACTACCCACATTGATCCTTTCAAGGAAATTCTAATTCTTTGAATCTCCCCATGCATCCTCTTCCCAAGGAATTCTTAATTCCTTTAGTCATTCAATCTTCCCACACATCCTCTTATTTTGGAATTTTTAATTCTTCTCCCCTTTCTCCAAGGAATTTTAAATTCCTTTTTCTCTTCCCAATGTAGTTGAGGAACTCTTCCCAATGTACTTGGGGAACCATGTACCTTAAGAAGTGTGGAGACAAGAAATGCCTTTATGGCATATCTCTTGAATCCCACACCTTGTCCTCTTAATCATCTCCCACTCTTTATTTCAATATTGGCCCTCCATTTTGGCCTACTCCAATCTATAAATTAGGTTCTCCTCCCCTTAATTTTCATCCATCAAGTTAGTAATCTTATGATGTCCAAGTGTGCTTAGCAATCATCCACCCATTTCATAATAATGCCAAAATTATTCCACACTTAGCCAATCCATCTATCTACATTATCATTCTTATCCTATGCTTTTGTTTTCTAGTGGAGAGCAATCCACATTCCCATCTTGGAGCCAATCCAATCAAGTGGAGATAGGGCGCTTCTCTATTTCATCAAAGGCTCAATCGGAGGACAAGAGAGATTCACATGAAGGTATAATGGTTTCTATTGCATTTGATTATATGTTTTATGCTTATTTTGATTTATTCTAATCATTAACCTCTCTTGTGATTTTCCCTTGATTGAATTATATTCTTAAGTTGTGGGCATGTGTTTTTATGCAAATTAAGTGAACTCAAGTGATTTTAAGTTGTGGGCACATGTTTTTATGCAACTTAGGCGACTCCTAGCCTAAAGACTTAAGTTGTCACCCTTTTCATGTACTTTAAGTGATTTTGATAAACATGTGATAGAAATACCAAAGGGATGTAAGCTTTCAAGGATCCTATTGGCTCATTTGTGGGTTTTCAAGGATCAAATTGGCTCATTTTTAGGGTTTTTATATGGAGTATTGGATTGAGTTAGTAGAGGATCAAGGGATGAGGTTAAATCATTTATTTGGGAGATATTATATAACATTCTAGGGCCCTTTTAGGGCTCATTATGTTATCAATCTTTTATCTTTTGTTGTTGCAATCTTTGGCTTAAGGTTTGAAACCCTTGAGTATCACTAGTTCCAGAGAGACATGTGGGCTAGCCCTAGTCAAAAGGTTGTGTATCTATGGAAGGGATTTGGTCTGTGATGCTCTAACATATCATTATCAAGTTTGGAGGCCACTTTTTGGAGGTCAAATTCCAAAATCAAGTTCAGATTTGGGTTAACTACAACAAGTTGTCTTCATATTACTAAGCTTCATTGAAGATAGCAACAACAAGGACAAGTGGAAACAAATTGGACATACCTAGTTCTTATTTTTTAGGTGTTTTGGCAAGGACAAATAGGGTTTGAAGATATTTCTGAGGTACTTGTGTCTAAATCTGCACATTGTTAATCATCTTCATCCAGAAAAATAAAAGTAAGTCAATGCAAATGCCCATGTTGAAGTTTCTGGCTAGATTTAGATTGATTTTTTGTACTTTTTTCTATACTCAAAAAATCATTTATATTAGTAGAAAAATTTGTTCTATAATTTGAATGTAAATTTGAGTTTGTTAAAAGATTCCTTATATGAAAAAAAAAAAATCATAATTTTATGTGCCTTGTTTTTGGAGATATTGTCATTTTTTATTACCTCTATTTTGGGATATTATAGATATTTGGATAATTTTGGTAAAGGTGTTGGTTTGTTAGCTCATTGAGCTCATAGGATAAGTGTTCTATAAGATTTTTTTTATCTCGACCACCATCTTGTGGTCTACAAAATCAAATAAGGTGATTAGGTGGAGAGGTATGAACTTGCATTATGTGGGGAAACTTGGGAAAGGATATTCTTTTGAGGAATCAATGGTTTTACCAATGGAGGAAATTTAACAACTTTTGTGAGGTTCATTTTAGTTCTTACCACTAAATCATAGGACTGTAGCAATGTTTCACCTCCCAAAACTTGTATTATACTAACAATATATAGATCTAAAGGCTTGTAAGAAATATAAGAATGCAAAATTGTGAGATGGTCTGGCAATAACCAAAAATATTTTCCATACCTTATCAAACAACACATTAAAATTGTGGATACACTTTGTAGGGCATCTCTTGAATATGGTGATTCATTGAAGAAGTAATTGAAAAGTAGATCACCATGTTGATCCCAACTTGATATCCAACCAAATGGAAAAGTTCTAAACCATTCATATATTGTACCCTTTAGAGAAAATGCAAGCAACTAGAGAGCACAACTCTCTTATGTGACACTATTTAATATTGTATAAATTTAAAATATCATGGATATGATCTATGGAACAAATAGAGTCATCTCAATGAAAATGAGGTAATTCCTTCAATAATGATTCAAGAGCCTAGAAATCTTATTGTTGCAAGAGACCATTTGAGAACCAAGCCACAAAAGGTAAATTTGGGCTTCTTGTTGGAATATTCAAATATACATGAATATTGTGGGTTGCCACGATCACAAAAATGAATATTTTGGATCTTTTTTCAATAGATCAAAATCACAAAATTTAGAACAAAATGTTACAAGATATAGATTAAAGCCTTTCATCTAATCCCACTAGGAATGCCAAAAATTGTTGATGGTCGAATTTATGCTTGAAACCTACACTTGCATGTAGATCTAAACCAACATGGAAAACCTCACAATATGGGACCCAGTCTATAAGATAACCTCCAAGATAATTCCTTGTAGTATCTTCAATGAATTCTTTCAAATTTACAAAGAAAAGAGAAGAAGAAAACAAGAAACTAAATCCTATCTAACAAGTGAAATGCCAAGATAAAATTACTGATCCACAATTCTCCAATACGAAGAAAAATTAATAAACAAATATCTCAACACCATATGCCACTTTCTCTTCATTGATGAACTAATAACAATATACAAAGTAATTATTGTTTCAAGATACTTCTATGTGTCTAACTCAGACTAGACCAAATATTATGAATACAATAAGTATTGTTTCAAGATATCAAAGTAATCTTAAAGAAAATCATGAATGTGCAGTAAAGAGGATATTTCGGTATTTGCAAGGAACAACAGAATATGGCTTATGGTATTCTAGAGATGATAACTTCACTTTATGTGCATATATAGGTTTAGATTGGGCAGGAGATACTGATGATAGGAAGAGCACTTCTGGTGGATATTTCTTTCTTGGAAAGAAATTGGTTTCATGGATCAGTAAAAAATAGTCATGCATTTCTTTATCTACTACAGAAGCCGAATATGTTTCAGCAACAACTAATTGCACTCAATTCTTTTGGATGAAGCAAATGTTGAAGGATATCAAGGTGAATTATAGTGAACCGGTAGTTATCTATTATGATAACTCTGCAGCTATTGACATGTCTAATAATCCGATATTTCACTCTAAGACTAAGCACATTTCAATAAAATATAACTTTCTGAAGGACACGGTGGAAGAAAAGGAAGTCAAATTGGTTTATGTGAACACTAAGGATCAGATTGTAGATATATTCACAAAACCATTGTCTAAGGAATCATTTTTTTGAGAGACGGGTTAGGGGTATCTACCCTCCGACAGAAACTTAATTGATGGAGCAGACCATCAGTCTGGTATGCATCATCAACTTTATTCTTTGCTCCGGGTTGATGTTGTGGTTCTACTACTCAGGGGGAGTAGTTAGCTTTGAGATTCACAGAATTTTGATATCTATGTCATATCTTTGGCATTGATGTCAAAGGGGGATGAGTTATGTGTGAAAAATAATGTTTATGGCATTGAGATCAATTTTAGATTGGACTGCACTCCTCAGGGGGAGTAGCTAGGATTTTTCAGTTTTTCATTGTTATATCTTCTATGAGAAATGTTTGGCATTTCTTGGCACTTAGATGTTTTCTTTTTCACATCTAGTGTTGCCATCAATGCCAAAGGGGGAGATTGTTGGCAATATGGAGGAATTGATTATGTGTTGCATTGATATTTTTTCATTTATGTCAAGACTAGTTGTTATGGTTGGTTACCGACATACAGGTTTTGGTTACCGGTAGAAGAACTAGTGTTACCGCTAAGGGTTTAAGGTTTTACCGACAGAGCTTTTACTGAGAATATTTGAAAGGATGCATAAGTGGTGTTGGTGTGGCTTCTAGATGGAATTTAGGATGCAAAAGGTGATCGTTGATTGTGCCTCGACTGATTTATGACATCGCTTTGGCGTGGTGGACCCAAATTAGGTTTGATACCTATCTAGGTTATGGACCGATATCATTTTAACATGTTCTCTACATGTTACCGAGATATTTTATGGATTGGTTAATGTTTTTTTGGTGTAAAGACGACATGGCATATCATTGTAATATGGATGTATGTAATGATCTTATTGTAATATCTTTTAGGTGGCCGACCTAATTGGTTTTAGCCTTAGGAATTGTATAAATTGATGTAAGATCTCATTGTAGATCATGGGAATAAAAGGCAATGTTCATGGTCGTGGAATGAAATATCATATGCAAAGGAGATTTGGTTGATCATAGGTGATCGAATTGGGTTTAAGTAAGAGGTTAAAGGCCTCCAGTATTGAGCTTAACTGAGACTATAATTAGGCATGGTAGATGTTGTCTCTGGCAATTCATTCTTTTGGATTGTTGTCCAATTATATTGAGGTGGTCATAACCTCTTTGTAGTCAGTGAGACTCCTTTGTAATGAGCAGTACGCTCTAGGAAGTGTGCCTTCCTGCATGTGTAGGCCCCTTATTGTATCACATACTTTCTGCAGAAGTATCATCTGACTGTGGGTAGGCTTCCCCCCGTGGTTTTTCTCTTTACCAGGTTTTTCACATACAAATCATGGTGTTATGTGGTATGGTTGCATTGTGTTAATTCTCTATTTCATTCTTAATTCTATTGCTTACCGGTATGTGTTTTCGATATTTTGGTATTCAATGTTTATGTGCTTCGGTTAAAGGTTATTAAGTGGTTTGATTAATATAATTTGTTGACAACTGATTCACACCCTCCCCCCCTCTCAGTTGTCCACCGGTTATACTAATAGGTTTCACCTCCCAAAAATTGTATTATACTAACATTATCTAGATCTAAAGGCTTGTAAGAAATATAAGAATGCAAAATTGTGAGATGGTCTGGCATTAACCAAAAATCTTTTCCATACCTTATCAAACAACACATTAAAATTGTGGATACATTTTGTAGGGCATCTCTTGAATATGGTGATTCATTGAAGAAGTAATTGAAAAGTAGATCACCATGTTGATCCCAACTTGATATCCAACCAAATGGAAAAGTTCTAAACCATTCATGTATTGTACCATTTAGAGAAAATGCAAGCAACTAGAGAGCACAACTCTCTTATATGACATTATTTAATATTGCATAAATTTACAATATCATGGATATGATCTATGGAACAAATAGATTCATCTCAATGAAAATGAGGTAATTCCTTCAATAATGATTCAAGAGCCTAGAAACCTTATTGTTGCAAGAGACCATTTGAGAACCAAGCCACCAAATGTAAATTTGGGCTTCTTGTTGGAATATTCAAATGTACATGAATATTTTGGGTTGCCACGATCACAAAAATGAATATTTTGGATCTTTTTTCAATAGATCAAAATCACAAAATTTAGAACAAAATGTAACAAGATTAGATTAAAGCCTTTCATCTAATCCCACTAGAAATACCAAAAAGATTTGATGGTCGAATTTACGCTTGAAATCTACACTTACATGTAGATCTAAACCAACATGGAAAACCTCACAACATGGGACCCAGTCTATAAGATAACCTCCAAGATAATTCCTTCTAGTATCTTCAATGAATTCTTCAACTTTACAAAGAAAAGAAAACAAGAAAACAAGAAACTAAATCCTATCTAACAAACTAAATCCTATCTAACAAGTGAAATGCCAAGATAAAATTACTGATCCACAATTCTCCAATATGAAGAAAACTTAATAGACAAATATCTCAACACCATATGCCACTTTCTCTTCATTGATGAACTAATAATAATATACAAAAGGAAAAATGAACAATCTCTAATATTCAATCAATTCTAAAAAGCAACCACAAACGCTAGGTGTTTATAAGGCAACACATGTAAAATAAGAAGACGAAAATAGAACTTTTGGCCAGAATGAGAGCATAGTTAAGCACTTTATTATATTTCATATATGACAATTAACCTATCAAAACATGAAAGGTAGACTTGCACAATCATAATAATGTTATTCATGAGCCAATGGTTACAAAGTACGTGTCATGAAAGAGTCAAGTACCGAAAGTGGCATAGTTTTTTAGCCAAAAAAAATTCCCCCCTTTCTTTGAATGAATAATTACAATATTTATGAAAAGAAGAAGACAAATGGTTTTTATTTGCAATCAACTTCCAATTTTCTCCCTTTATTTCCACATTAAACTTCTCCTTCATAAGAAAATTCTATGTCTCTTATGCATAGTAGTTATTTTTCATTTCCTTTTACTTGCATTCCACTATTATCTTTAATAAAATGTTTTAATGGGGATATTTTAAAATGATTTCATAAAATTATTTAAATATTAATATTAATAGGAGATGGAAAATATTTTGAAACTTAAAATACCGAGTCTACCATCCACCACATTAATTGAAATGGACCAATCGTGCAATATTTAGAACCAACTATTTTTGACATTTTTTAAATTGAGTGTTATTGGCTAAGAAATAAGTTGAGTTGGATAGAGGGACCAAAGGCATGCCATTTCATCTTGCTATTTCTAACAGCTACCATATGGAGAAAAAATTGTTAAATGCACCTCTAAGTAGGTGTTGGCATATGATGAAGCAGTGACAAAGTATGTTGTCATTGATGTCAATATGTGCTCAAGCAGGTACACCAATATGCACCGGTATGAAGATTGAAAGCGGTACAGGTCAAACAGTACAAAGAGATGTAGTGAACTGGTGTCAGGGTTTCACTAAGTGTGACTATCGGTTGGTAGTCTCAACTCTAGGGTTTCCAGTTTGGGAATCTAGCTTGTGCAATGCAACTGATGATATTCTATGATGAGTTAGCTAAGAAATAAGGATGAGATCGAGATGCCACGTCAATTTTGTGCACGTGAAGGATTTCCTTGAGGGTCTTGCATGTTAAGATCGACTACATTAAATGTCTACCTCAGGAATGAACATTATTCTAAGCGGTATGAGAAGAAAGCATGATGGGTTACTGATTCTTATGTGCGGTGAAGAATGGATGATGCATAATAACTTGTGATTTGTTTTAGATTGTTTCATTCTATGTAAAGTATTTGGACGGTCAGGATTGGCCCACTTGTAATTGTAAATCTAAAATACTTAGGGTTTAGGGTTTATGTTACTAACCTAATTCTTGTCTATAAGGTCGATGAGTTTTGATATTATTTTTGTTGGAAAAAGCTGTGTGTGTATCCGAGTGATGAGATACTTGCCAGACCAGTGAGTGAAAACTACAGAGTGTGATTGCAGAGTAGAGGAACTGAAAAGGATCTGCCTTAGCATATAGTGTTGTTATCAGATCAGAGTTTTACCTGTTGTCTTCTAACCATTTCAACAGAAGGAAAATCCCTTTGTCAAGTAGCTTTAACAGGCTTGCTGTAAATCCTCTAACCATGTGACTCAAGTTCATTGAGTTCTTTAAATCCTCTAGCGAGGTAACCTTTAACAGGGTTTCAACCTTTAACAGGGTATATAGTCATCCCTTAACCGGGTGATCTTTAACAGGATCGGTTCTTAGTAGAACCTTATTGTAAAGTCTTTAACCGGACTAGGATCCTAACAGAACGAGCTTCGAAAGAGTTCAAAACAAGCTTGTGGGTATTCATCCCCACCATGGTTTTTCCCATTTGGGTTTCCATGTGAAAAATTTGTGTGTCATGAGTTGTGCATTTTTCATGTGATGATTAAGTATTCTTTGTTTAGGTGATTATGCATGCAGAGCTAATGGTTATGGTATTACTGATACACCACATGTGTATGTTTATGGGTGAAGTAGTTATCAAGTATTGAATGACATTTGAAGTATTCAGTTTTACGGGTTTATGTTGTCTGAAGTCTTACCGTGTTTAACTGGTATTCCCATGGTTAAGTTCAGTAATGAAGACAACCGATTAGCATTGTTTTAACTTGATAAGTTGTGGAGAAGTTTTCGTATGTATTGATTCACCCCCCTCTCAGTACTAGTTAGGGTATTTGTTGTTCATCATTATTCATCAGATGGTTGAGATGTTGATGGACTTGGGTGTATCCAAAATGTTTCTTATCAAATATATTCACCTATAACTTACACAAGGATCAATTATGGACAATAATACTCACCCTTTTGTTCATATCCTACACCTCACCCCATCTTCTTGTTTTTTTGTAAGTAGGAAAGCCAATGCAAGGTGGGAAAAACATAACATGGCATTCTCATACCTACTGAATTTGATTTATTTTCTATCACAACAATCCCAATGGTTGCACTTTGTGTAGTCTATTTGGTTATTCAAATTAGTCAATTTTTATACACAAAAGAAAGGAGAAGGTCATATCTACTTCTCCATAAATGTTATTTCACAATGAAGGAAGGTGGGTGTTTACTACCCTATAGTTTGCATGAAGACACTAAAACCACCTCCCATGCTTTGTAACCTATCTCAACCCGTGAATAAGCTTGGATGCAAATCCATGATACAAAGATAGATACCACATTCCTTATGGTCCTTTCAACAAATAGAAAAGAGTGGTGTTGGTTGATTGTAGCCATTACAAAATGGACTACATTCACCATGATGGTTCTATCTAACATGAAACAAAGAAATGGAGAAAAATTCTCAACCTATAATGATGGGGAGCCTCATAAATAAGTTCCCATGACTTATATTCAAAAATTAATTATTTTGTATATTCATCAACATTAATCCTATATAGCCTTTATTATGCAATTCAATTGTATGGTCTTCATTTATAAAATCATCAAAAAAGTGGTAGAAATAAAAAAAATTCATAACTAAGAAATGACTTGTAAGAGGATTAAAATACTAATGATGAATTTGGATTCTTCAACCAAATAAATTGTGTGGTTGGTAATAGAGTAACGGATTCCAAGAATATTTAGGTTGTGCAAAACCACCCTATTTTTTATATTATTTCTTGGAAATAAAAGTAAGACGATACTTGTATTGTTATCCTCGTATCTACTAAATACAAATATTTATATGTAGTCTCTACTAGCTATACTTGAGGAACTGTAACTTAGTCAATTGGTTCTTCAACTGGCTCGCTTTGGTAATGAATTGAGAGATAAATAGAAATAGCCCTCTTCAAGATGACTGACAAAGAATATTGTATTAGACCCAACCAATCTCCACTATTTGTTCTCCTATCTTCGACAAAGCAATTTAAACCCCTTGCAACTAACTAAATTTTCTTGGGCCCCCCTATGATGATATAGGAGAGATCTCTCTCCCTTATTTATAGGTGTAACTATGTAGGGACATATCCCTTCATACTAATAAGATGGATTAGTGTATTAACTAATATTTATGTTAGGATTAAGCATGCCATAATAGCTTGTCCTTAATAGACTTAGCAATATATAACATATACTTTGTAATATACAATATTAGGATCATAATATTTCCTTCCCCTCTATAATTGCATCGACTTCAATGCTTAGCAACTCTAAAATATTTTATATGAATCGTTCATCATTTCATGTTACATTTTAAATTAGCAAACTCTTCCACTTCATTAGGAATTTTGAGGTGACTCTACTTTGTAATATAATTTTAAAAATTCCATGAATTTTTTGTATATTTTTCATATACTTTTTTTTATGGTACTAGCATGAAATATATGAGAGACTCCACATAAATGTGCATACTTAATGAGTCTATCCACAACAGGAAAAAATACATCAAGATTATTTGACTTTTGCAACCTCATAATGAATGCTGATATCTCTTCCCAATTTTGTGTTGGAACTCCTAGTATTTGGAAGAGGCCAAGAGACTTTATTGTTTCCCCTTTATTTTTGCATCATATCAAGCATTCATTAGCTCATTAGCCCAATTTTTGTGAAAACAACAATCCACACAATACTATGATTCCTTGACCCTTTTGTTATCACAATTGCAACATAGGCCTTGTTCTCTTTTCTCTATTTCAACTTGAGGATAGAGCTTATTGATTTCTCTTAGGTTAAATAATTTGCCCATGTTTTTGCTAGTAGGATTGGTCAATTTTTTGTCAATTAATCTTGTGGTTTCACCTTTGGTGATGTTTTGTTTCTCAATATGCAATGCTTTTTGCATAGCTTTCCTAACTACACAAGGTTCCAACAAACAAACATCATGTTGAATTTTGTCCCAAGTCCATTGATGTACAATTGTAACCTTTGGTAAGGTGTGACTTCATGAGCTTGAAGTGCAAATCTCAAATTCTCAAAATTATATTTAGTTGAAGACCTTAATTATTGTAATTTGTTAGCAGGGCAACACAACTTCCAATGCATGGTTGTTCATTGAAGGTTGCTAATTATTTACTAAATTCTTGCCAACTGAACATGTTTCCTTCTTTATCTCTCATCTTTCATGGGTACCATTGGTGAGGTCCTAATTCTTAATATAGTAAGGCTATGTCAACTATGGTGTTGTTTGTTATATTGTGAAGTTTAAATTAATGTTCTATGATACTTATCCATGAAAAAAAAATTCTACCATCAAATTTATGAATTTTTATTCTTGGTAGGTATAATTATTAACCTTGAAAATGTTCTCCTATCCCTTTAATTGGTTTATAAGGGTTATACTCATCTTCGTAGTTTTGTTGGGACTTTAATTATTTTAACATTTCCTTTTTAAACTTATTTAAGCCCTCATTTAAGGATTTTACAAATGAGACAAGCATTTTATATTTAATGAAATGTATTGTTGTCTCTTGTCCTTGTAAAATTCTTTCCTCAATTTTAAGTTACGGAAAATCAAATGGATCCTTAGATTTTATATGTGAAGAACGGTGTTCTAATCCTAAAGATGGCATTGCTTTAATTATATTTAATTTTAAGATTTATTAAGTTAGGAAAATATTTGGTGTGAGAGAATTTAATGTTTAAATTTAGACAAAACTTAAACCACTAAATTGAGGAACATATTTTATGTCTAACAATAAATTCTAAAGAACTAACCGTACCTAATTTTTAATGAGCTTTCAAAAAATGTAAATTAAAAAAGAAAAAAAAGAAATGGCATCCTATAGAACAAATTAATGAGTTCTGACTAAACTTTGAACACTAAATTAAGTGAGTCATTATATGTCTAATAGTAAATTGTAAAGAACTAACTCTACCTAATCTTGATAAGATTCTTAAAAATGTAAATTCCTAAAAAATTCCAACAATTGCGACCTATAAAGAAAATTAATGAAAAATATAAAATCTTAATAACTTAAATAAAATGTACATTATTAGTATTTTTATTGAGAGCCTATCTAATGCATACCTCAAAATCCAAAAAGAACCATAACCAAATTTGCATTGGTTTGTAAATTATGGTAAAAAAAATGTTGGCAATAAATGCAAAGGAATATAGGCCAATGCAAACTAACTTTGGACATGATCATTACCAAAAATCATATCAAAATTCGCTTTGGTTTGTAACTTTGGATATGACCATGACAAAAAAAAATTGGATACCACTTGTTATGATATTCTTGGAAATAAATGCAAAAAATATTAATACAACAGGCCACTTTGAGGGGTTGACCTCCAATAATTAAATAATGACATATGAAATCAATAATAGACTATATGATGATATCAAAGGGAGTTATCTTATATATTTATAGGCTTAATTATGTAGGGCATACCCCTTTATCCAAATTAAGAGGATTGGTGTATTAACTAATATTTATAGTAGGGTTATATATATATATATATATATATATATATATATATATATATATATATATATATATATATATATATATATATATATATATATATATATATATATATAGTTAGGAATATAATGTATACTTAGGAATATATGATATTAGGATCATAACACTAGTATTACCATATCCAATGTTTAACCAAGACAAGAAATCAAGAAATGTCAATATACCCCCTTAGGGTAGCCCATAAATGCAATGTTTCACAAATTTCCCAAAGTGAATACAATGACCTTCCCATTAACCAAATTATTTAATGAAAGTAAGCCTAAGCTTTCTTGATACAAGTAAATATTGTGAATATCATAAGATAAATAGCTATCCACCAACAACTATATAAATCTCAAAAACTACATGCATGACTCGATAAATAAGGAAGATGTTAAAGTAGAAGTAGAATTGCATGCTTCATCCTTGCCAAGAAACCCAAATGGGGATTTAAATCGAGATCCCTTTTTGAGGCATGATTACTTGTGATACTTTTCCAAGCCAAAGAGAAACTAAGATACCTACATTCATAATAACCATTATCATAAAACCTCACACAAATATGATTCTATTATTAGAAATATTTAGGAAGTTGATACCTTGAAAATAAACACCATTAAGATCAAAAGCCCTAAATTATTTCATAACCACATGACATGGTAGGGCCACCTTAAAATGGACTATTTTAGTTACTCTTAATTATTGATACAATCTTCTTGAATATGTTGGTGTGAATATGATATATTTTCTAACTAGTTGTTGGTGTGCAAGGGGTGTTTTACCTAGCTAGTTCATCACCTAGGTTGTATTCACACTAGTTACTTAAGTTTACTTAGGGGATACATAGGAAAGTTGTCACTTTATGTCTCAAGTCATAATATTAAGACACGTGTCATGATCTTATGCAATCATACGTCTCAACTTGGTCTTTATAACCAAGACGTTCCCTTTGTAATCTCAATCAATCTCAATCTATTCACATTGTATATTTGCATCCTTTGATAAAATATAATTGTTTCCTTGTATCTGGTCTCTCTTGTGCTTTCATAGAAGTTCCTATATCTTAGGTGGCTGCAATTTTCAACCAAATCTTGCATGGTATAGAGAATTCTATATCAATTTTTTACATGTTATCAAAGGTTTTAAGATTACTCATTGTGAGTCTTAATTAAGCAATCAAGGTTGAAAATCTTGATGGATCTTTAAAAATTGACTATGTTTTTCTCTTGCATCAAATGATGATTTGGAGAATCAAGAAAGGTTAATACCATGGTTTAGGGCTTTAGTATTATGGATTTGTATTTCAAGATCATTTTGGATCTTGTTGAGGTAAATATGAGCTTATCGTTGAGTTCATTGTGTCTAAGAAAGTTTCTTTTTGTCCAAATTAGAAATGTGAAGCCAAATCTATGAGGTTTTTGTTAGGGTGTTAAGGTATACTAGAAAAATAAATAATATTAAATAAAATACAAAATAAGAGATGAAAAGATGATGAATCAAAATAACATAAATATTTAATGTGGTTCACCTAATGTGGACTACATCCACCAAAGAAACACTCGTCGACTTCTTTTCTATTATCTAGCGAAGAGAAAATTGCAATATGAATATCTAGTCGTAATACAATGTCCTTATAAAATAGGGTCATCTTTTAGAGAAAACAGAGCACACAAAATATCCATTGTAAGATCTATGACCTAATGATAAACAATTAGGATTTACAATGATAAATTATAAATGAAAATTTGTTTTAGGGGCACTGCCCCCTTGGACCCCCACCAAGGTGTGTTGCCCCTTGGACCCCCAGTCGATCAAAATGTGGAAGGAAGATAAAACCCCTATCACATCCCCCCGCACTCATGTATCAACACTAACTAATATAGGGTAAAAACACAGCTGACAAAGTCACCAAAATTTAAGCTTAGCAGTATGATCAGTCACCACATACCAACATGTTTGAAGTTGGAAGGCATTTACTATATCCAAAAGGTCGCTGCAATTTTGGAGCATTTTGGCCCAAAATAGACCTTTCTATCACATCCAAAAGACCTAAGAACCCTAAGATTGACTTTAAATTTGTCAAAATTGGAGCACTCTACCTAGGGATATCAGAGAAATTTTTTTCCCCCAACTATACAAATTCACAATTAAAAAATATTATCTATGCAAAAATATTCATTTGCATAAGCATCGTATGGGTAAACATTAACAAATTAAATTTTTTAATCATTTATTTTACAATATATATATATATGCCTAGTAAACTTTTTAATGTGACTGGTGATGATGGCACGACATGCCCTTTAGCTCCATGTGAAACTCTTTTTGACCCGGAGCTATGACCCGGTGAGGCCACAACTGGGGGACCTCATCCCCACACTTCACTTGTTCAAACCCATGAGCACAACAACTCGGCGAAGACACAAGGCTTGCGAACACAATGGCCCAACATGATTTTGAACCTTGGTGGCCACTTCACCAACAAAGTGTTTTAACTGCGACACTACATGTCCAAAGACTACAAAAAATATTTTTAGAAAAAAATAGTATTGCACAATTTGCAAGGTATAGCAATATCACGGACAATGTTGTCACGCCATGTGGTGCACAACCAAACACACATTAGACCCACCTATTAATGACATTCAAACACAGTGAAAGGTTTTTCTTAGATGCCAAAATAATATTCTAGAAAATATTTCAACAACCAATACATCCAGCTAGTCCCCAAAATAATCTTACGAAATATTTTGGTAACCCTTGCAATCCAATCAATGAAGGAATGTATTTTCAGGTCAAAGCATAATTCAATGACTTCAATAAATATTCCACCCAAGAGAATATCTCATCTACTAACATCAACATGAGAACAGTAGTTTGACCAAACCAACCTGCTCCTTCTCCATCTATAGTTTCATTTTGGAAGTCAATCTTCAAATGACCACAACTCAATCATCCAACCTTTGTTTTAAAAGAAAATATATATATGGAGTAGAATTTTATTCTCTTCATAGTGGTGTAGATAGTTTCTAATTTTGGGTTCTATTTTTTTTAGAAATTCTAGATTCTCATAGATGTTCTTGAGAAATTCTCTTTTTAAGAACTTCTAGGACTCTATTCTTTCTTGTATCATAATATCTTTTGGTGCAATTTATTTTAATGTATATATAATTTTTTTATACTTTGTAGCGATGAAACCAAATCAGTATCATTCTATATAAAAATGCATTTTGATTCTATGACCAAATTTGGCATCTTCATGCACTAAGATCAAGTCTAGTTTGATATTTTGACAAGTTGCATATGTAATTGCACTAAGAAAAAAGTCTCGATATAATATATCAATAGAAGATTCTTGATTAAGTAATTTGGGTGGTATTCTTTTGGTGGTTGATTACTTTCCTTGGTGTGTGCTTTTTATTAAAGTAAAAGAAGGTTTTGAAGGGGCCCCGAAACCCTTTACAAAAGGACCTTACAAGATAAAAGTATTAAGAAACCAGGAGGACCAAACATTAGGAAAACCACCAAAATAACTAGAAAAAACCAGCTAAAAGCCCAAAAAAACAAGCCAAACCCAACAAAAGGAACTAATTTATATTTTTCGGGGCATTAACCAAGTTACTGCTAATCCCATACAGGTCTTTGATATTATCCCTAAGATTAGGGATATCCTTAGCAGAAGCAGCAACAACTTTCTTAACACTCGCTCTAGTTCTCTTTGTTGCTCCACCAGGTGTAGCTTCCCCACTTCCAATCTCGATTGCATCTTCATCCATGTCGAGGTCCACCACCGGTTTGGGAGAGCTGGAGTTATCGAGGACCTTTGAAATATCCTCTAGGTTCTTTGTAACAACAGACAAGATATTCGGGATAATACCCAGCAGGTTTTTCATCGCCACTTTCCCTTCTTCCAGATAGTCAATCTGAGCTACCATTTTTTTAACTTTTTCCTCCATGTCCTGCTTCCATTGCTTCTGATTCCTGTCATCTTCCTTCCTTTTCTCATCCATCTATCTCCCATTTTTTATCCAGGTTCTTCAATAGTTCATATGTCCATCTGTCATAACCCAATCTAGCCTCAGTGAGTTTTTTAAGGTTATCCAGGAATAACCCTTCTCCAGTGCTTTCCTTATCCTCACTCAAACTATCCT
Source organism: Cryptomeria japonica (assembly GCF_030272615.1). Lineage (NCBI taxonomy): Eukaryota > Viridiplantae > Streptophyta > Pinopsida > Cupressales > Cupressaceae > Cryptomeria > Cryptomeria japonica. The sequence goes on from NC_081412.1 coordinate 516,005,737, forward strand.
TAGTCATATCCTTCTTGGGTTCCTTGTTCTTCTCCCTCTTAGAATTGAAATCTTTTTCCTCATTATCCTTATCATCCAAATCCACCATAGGTTAGTTGTTGTTGTTGCCTAAGCTAGCACTGTGAATTGGGCTATCATTGTCGAACTCGTTCTCACCTTCTTCATCCTCTGCACCCACATCCTCATCTTTCCAACTATCTTCACCCTCTGACTCGTTCGTTTCCATTTCACTTCCCTCTTTTCCAGTTTCCTCTATATCATTCTTTTCATCATGGGCTTTCATCCCAGTGGCACTATTGCTTTTTTTTTCTAGAAGTAGCCTCCTCCTTGTTGGGTTCACCTTCCTCCAGCTTTCTCTTGCCTTTCCCTGGAGAAGTGGATAACCTCTTGTTTTCCTGCATGGCAAGGATTTTACAGTGCTCATAAATGAGCAACAGGAGCCCAAAATTGAGTTTATACCTTGACACACCGAATGGAACCTGTACTAGATCCAATTAAAAGTAGAAGCTACCCAATTCAACTCCGAAAGGTTCATAATCTTTGTGCAAGAGAGATAGTAACTCTCCCAAGACATTTTCCATATCGTGCCTCCATTAGCATTTGGAGTCGGCTAATACGGTGTTGAGAATCCATTGTGCGAGACTCAGCGGCCGTATTCTGATTAGCTATTGGGTGTGTACCTAAGTCAACAAGCAAAGGTTTTCTTCTCTAAGCCAACTTCCATAGGGTTTGCATGTTGTGATTGGAGTTATTATTCATACTGCGTGTTTTATGTGTTTTCATCCCTGAAACTAAAACTGGAATACTAAAACTGGAGAAAACAAATCAAACAAATCAACAACTCAGTGATAAACTTTATCTGTGTCAAAGCTAGTCTATCTTCGTTAGAAATCAGTCCACCTTAGAATTGGTCATACTCAGTTGTCATACTCAACAATCGAAAAACTCAGAATTCTTATCTTTGTCCTGTTAACAGTCATACGAGCCTGATCATTTGTCATCCTGCACCATATCCTATGTCATACGAGTATTCTAAATTTTTGTTTGAGCTAAATCCTCTATTGTACGAGACCCAACAGTCTGTTGTTTAAGCTAAATCTTGTGTCATACAAAATAGAACTGCATTGAATCTTTTGTCATTCGAGACCTACCCATTTATCGTACGGTACTAGGCAGCTACTCATACGAAACCGAACTGTTGTCATCCTTAAGATGTTATACTGTCGTACAATCTCACAAATTCAGTCGTGCGAGTCTTTGATTTTGCCAGTCCAGAATAGACAAACCTGTCTAAAATAGTTTATAGCAAGCCTAAAACTGGTTATCATCCTCCAGAGCATAAACAACCCTGATAGTGTACCTCTGCCATTGCGTTGCTCGATTTTGTCAATCATCTTTAAGATAGTTCAAATAAATATCTTATCAAACCTAAGTCAACTTAGATAACATCTTACACAGGATAGATCATTCCTAAAACCATACCAGATCTTAGTTACTTCTCTCAATCACTACGTTAAATGAACTACTAGCTACACTTTGATCTTGACTTCTGCAAAACATTTGGCTCTCAGTCCTGTCGGTTACAAAATGCCTGTTCAAACCAGAAATTCTCATAGCAAAGAGACAAAGAAAAAGAAATGCCCTTTTTGTCAAAAGATAATCCATTCTTTGTGGAAAACCCTTTTTACAATAAACCATCCTCATCACAAATACCAGTTTATGATCTACCACTCTTTGGTCAGCCCTTATCTCCCACCATGTCTAGGGAGAGACAAGAAAGAGAAGCTAGTAAATGAGACACTCACGATGACTTTAGCAATCATGCCACTGATAGTGATTCCTCATCCACTAAATCTGAGCTTCTTGAACCTCTCGAAGCTGAAGTACATATATGTGAGAATGATAAAGAGTTCCAAAAAATGATGAAGGTCATCATGGCTAGGGAAAAAGAAGACTATTTCCTAGAATTAGCAGAGCAAGGCGCCAAACTCCCTATTGGTTATAATGTGGAGGCCCTCGTCACTAAAGAGGAAGAGACACCATGGGGAAAAATAAGCAAACAAATGCAAACATTACAAACTGTGGTCACAAAACTACAAAACAAAGATAAAACGCCAAAACAATATTCTCTAGACACAATATGCCCATTCCCATTTGACAAAAACCTTTACATGTCTCCATTTCCTTCATGAGTTGAGATCCCAAAATTTGACAAATATGATGGTACCTTAGATCCTCAAGATCATGTTAGAGAGTTTTGTACCGCCTGTATGGAGTTCATGCACGATCAAACATACCTCATGCGCCTTTTCCCAAGAAGTTTAGGGGCTCAAGCAATGGAATGGTTCTCAAGTCTACCCAAAGGAATAAAAATGTTTGAAGAACTAATCTAGCTATTTTTGCAGCAATACTCATACAACATTCGTCACCCAGTCACCATGATAGAACTTTGCAATACCCGACAAAAGACAGGAGAACCCTTTCTCACTTTTCTCCAATGATGGAGAAAGATGTTCTCTAGATATTCACGGACTATCCCAGATCTTGAGAAAATGGATATCTTTGTCAACAACCTAATCCTTGATGCAAGTACACCCTTCATTAAAGTATAGTGTCCAGATGCAAGTACACCCTTCATTCAACAAAATGGTGGATAATGCCCTCAAAATGGAGGATGTACTTATAAAAAAGGGAGATATATCACTTTGGAAAGAAACATCGCAAGGTTCTAGCTCTAAAGAAAAGAGAAAGTACTAGAAATACAACAAAGATAACAATAGAAACGTTGTTAGTGATGGAGTGGTGGATATTGTCCAAGCAATAGCAAAATCCACAATATTTAACTTGGCCAATGGCATGCAAGCACTCAAGGCAGTTGAAACTGTGACATAAAATCCTCCAAAGAAAACAAGAGAATGGTTTAAAGAAAAGCCTTGGCTCTCAAAACCTAAGTGTGATTTTACTCTAGATGAATCATATGAGTCTGTTTTTAAAACCTTTTTGGCAAATAATCTGATAACATTGCCAGACAATTCTAGACCATATGACCTAGAAATTAGACCCAAATGGTGGAGAGAAAATGAATACTGTGACTACCATCGGAATAAGGGACATACCATAAACAACTGTGTGAAACTCCAACTTGAAATCCAGGATCTCATTAACGCGAGCAAGATCTTTGTTGGAAATCACGCGACTAATGTTGATCATAAGGCCTTTAAGGATCCCTTACTGACTTATGAAGAAGGAGATTCCTCAAATTCCAAGGGAGGAGTTAGAGTCAATTATACCTACACTAATAACGATAATATGATCAACATGATTGAATATGCTCAACCTGAATATTGCAATGTGATCATAGTCCAAGATCACCAAAGTCAAGCACAAGCTGCTAATGCCATGACTCACACTCAAAGGAAGATTACTCTCCCAAGACCTAGTTCCTCAACTTTTGATCAAACAACATCAAATCTACCAAATAGACAAATAGACACAATCATGGCCAAATCAAAACAACTGGCTTCATTGTCTTCTCCTGGTTATAGTATTGTCAAACAATTGAAGAGAACCAATGCTCAAATCTCCATTTTGGAACTGCTTAAGATCTCTTTTGCTCATAGAGAGGTCCTGGACAAGGCTTTACTTACCACCAGTGTCCCTAAAGATTTAGACGTAGATCGGTTTCAATCTATGGTGGGTCACCTGACCTCACCTCATTATCTCGCTTTCTCTGAAGAAGATGATAACTCACTGAGTCACCCACATAACTAGCCATTACACATTGAAGCCATGATCCATAAACACTGAGTTAAACATGTTTTGATAGATGGAGGCGTTGGGTTGAATATCTGTACATACAATCTACTGACACAACTGGGATTTTCTGCAAATGTTATTGATCCAACAAAGAAAATAACAATCAAGGCTTATGATGAAGAAGAAAGAACCTCTAAGGGTCTGGTACAATTACCGATTAGGGTAGGACCTGTAGAAAGAGATGTGATTTTTCAAGTCCTGGATCTTCATCTTTCATACAACACTTTACTAGGCAGGCCATGGATTCATGAAATGAAAGTAGTACCATCCATGTATCATCAATGCCTGAAGTTTCCTTATAATGGAGTTGAAGTCAGTATTTCTGTCGATACAAGTTATACCTATGATGCATTAATGCAGAGTGTTGATGCTTTTGTTCCTCATAATAGAGCGGCCTCCACAACTGAAAGTTCGGAATCTTTGCTAAAAGATTTACAAAAGAAATTGAAAATCACAAACACTAGCATAGATGGCTACAAAATTGAGCCTATACTCTCATTGATGTCTCTTCCTCCATCACCAAGATAGTCAGGAAAACCATCAAAGGCTATGAAGCCACAAACTTCAACTCCAAAAGGCATTTACGATGGTGTCTTTATACAATCCTCTACTTCTCTTGCAAGTAAAATAGAAGAGGATGATGTTCTCAAGTCACTTTTCAAAGAAGACAGTGCAAACAAATAAATATGACATTGTGAGATTTCTTCGACACAATATGGTCCAGGCTATAAGATGCTTCAACGCATGGGATATTCAGGTACTGTTCCTCGAGGAAAACGTCAAAAAGTTATTGATGAACCTATTCAGTTACAAACTAAGTCTGTCAATGATAAAGTTGGACTGGGATATGATCCAAGAAAGTCATCAGATCAGAAGCACACGCCCCACCATCAACGTAAGTGGAAGAAAAAGGCACTACCTTTAACAACACAAGAAATTAATACTCAACAAACTCAGGAAGAGTGTGACGGTGAACAAAAAGAATTTCCCACCTAGAGAGAGGAAACAAATGGTAATCAAGTTCCAGTTATATCAGCTATAATACCATAGGAAGTAGAAGTCCCAGAAGATATGAGAGATGAAGTATACAGAATCAGAGAATTGTTTGCACTGTTGAACATTTCGGTCACATATACTGGCAAACAACAAGTAGATGATTCAGAAACTGATTCAAATGAGTATGAATGGGGTCCTAACCATCTCTCTCAGATACATCTACTACATAAACCCCTGAAGAATCCAGTAATATCACAGATGATGCACAAAAGCTGATACGCCTAAAAATGCAAAAGGAAATGGAATAAATCAAACTAAAAAGACAAGAAGACTATGAACGACAAATGGAGGAAGAAAGGACACAAGCAATTTCTTCACCCACTAGCTCTCCTTCTAATGAGATAAGACAAATTAGGTATGGAACTACAAAAGAAGAATTAGAAGCTATAGAAACAAAACCAGTTATCAGTCCAGAGGAAGCTGAATGGAATAGGCGACAGGGATTAACAGAACCATCAAGGTTATGTCCACAAGTGTGTCAAATACAAGCAATCAATGAACCACATCACGAAGGAACTTGCAGCATCAAAGATGTGGGTGTTGATACTATATATACTTTTACTAAGCCACTTGAAGACAAGTCAAAAACTTCATCTTATGACTCTAATAACTCAGACATGAGCTCTATTCATAACAATGATTATTCAACAACACATTATGACTACTTTGTCATGAATGTTGAGATGTTGTCCGCTGACCCTGTTACTATCACACCATGGTATGTAGTCTAGTCTGAAGTAGGTGATGACGCTAGAAGTAGGTTGGTTGGGTTAGGTCCAATAAATACTAACATGAATTTTGATAATTGTGTCGTAACTCTTCCTGGTCTTGAGACACATACGCAAGGCAGTCTTCTGGAACTTGACTGGTTAGTCCAAAGCCATGATGATAGTACTGTGAACTTCCTTGAGCCTATTCCAACCTTATCCTTAATGCATCTAAAATTGATTGATTGTACTCTTTATAACCAACCCTTGAATGTACCTACTTTTGCCAATGACTATACATTAGCCTACTATCTCAATGCAATTGAACCCATGTACTCTTCCACCAATGAACAGAGTGAAAAAAAGACTGAAACAGATATCAAGTATCTTAGTCGCAAAAATAAGAAAAATAAAAATTAAAGATCTAATGGTGAAAACCACATTGTGGCGGTCTCAGAATCTAAAAAAGAGAAAATAAAGGACGTACCTAAAGGTGAAAACCTCTCTGAGGAGCCTGAAGGTGAGATACCTTATATACTGCCAAGTCACTTCCAAGAGAGATCTTCCATATTGATCGAGCCAACTCAGCCAGTGAACATTGGGAGTCAAGAGACACCACACATCATTCATTTCGCTTAATCACTATCAACAGAAGAGTTAAAACATTTTAGCAACCTTTTTTAAGAAAAGAAGATCAAATTTGCATGGACATACTCAGATATGCCAGGACTAGATCATGATCTCATCATGCATCATCTCTCTATTACACCAGGAGTTAAACCAGTCAAGCAAAAACTTTGTAAGATGCATCCTCATGTGGCACTGCTAGTCAAAGTTGAACTAGAAAAATTGCTAAAAGCTGGATTTATCAGAGCTATAGACTATGCAAAATAGATATCAAATATAGTACATGTATCAAAGGTAGACAAATCTATTAGAGTTTGTACAGACTTCAGGGATCTCAATAAGGCATGTCCGAAAGGCAATTTTCCATTACCCAACATAGACATGATAGAAGATATGACTGCTAGATATGAGATGTATTCATTAATGGATGGGTTCTCTAGTTACAATCAAATCAAGATAGTGCCTGAAGATCAAGAAAAGATAGCTTTCACGTGTGTATGGGGAACCTTCTGCTGGAATGTTATGTCGTTTGGTCTAAAGAGCACATGAGCAACTTACCAAAGAGCAATAACCACTATCTTCCATGATATGATGCATAAAAACATGGAAGATTATGTTGATGACACCCTGGTAAAGCCTATGAAGAGATCTACACATATTCAAGAGCTAGGCCTCATACTAGATAGAATGGAAAGATTCAAGCTCCGATTAAATCCTAAAAAGTGTGCTTTTGGGGTAACATCAGGAAAATTGCTTGGTTACATAATTTCAAAAAAAGGAATTGAGGTTGATCCAGAAAAGGTCCAAGCTATAATGGAAATGCCTCCACCCAAGAACATCAGTCAAATGAGAAGTTTACAGGGCCATCTTCAATCAATAAGGCATTTTATATCTCAGCTAGCAGACAAAGCTCAACCCTTCACAAAGGTATTAAGGAAAGGAGTTCAATACAACTGGGATAAAGATTGTGAACAACATTTACAACAAATCAAAGAATATCTTTCTAATCCACCCATATTAATGCCACCGATTCAAGGTAAGCCACTGATCCTATACATATCAACTACAGATACTTCACTGGGGGCACTTCTGGCACAACAGGATGATAGAAAAAAGGAACGAACTATCTATTACATCAGCAGAACATTGGTGTCATATGAAATGAACTACACTATAATAGAGAAAGCATGCTTGGCATTGGTGTTTGCATCACAAAAATTAAGGCAATATATGTTGGCACACTCTATTAAGCTGGTAGCTAAGATTGATCCACTCAAATATCTTCTCAGTAAAGCAATGCTTAGAGGGAGACTAGCCAAATGGATCATGGTTCTTACAAAATTTGATATTGAATATGTGGAATGTAAATCCATCAAAGGACAAGTTATTGCAGACCAACTTGTTGATGCTCCACTTGAAGACAGTCAACCTCTGCATATAGAATTCCCCGATGAATCAATCATGCACCTTACTGAACAATCATGGAAGATGTTCTTTGATGGGTATTTCACTCAACATGGTTCTGGTGTCGGAATACTTTTTATTACTCCTCAAAAATATTCAATTTCAAAAGCTTACAAGATTCTCTTCCCTTGCACAAACAACATTGCATAATATGAAGCTTTGGTAAACGGGATCAAGTTGGCCATCGAGTGGAAGATAGTTCAATTAATCATCTATGGAGATTCTCAACTCATTATCAACCAAATCAATGATCTATATCAGACAAGAGATGAGAAACTAATGCCTTATAAGAGAATGGTGGATGATCTCAAGAAATACTTTGCCTTTGTATCATTTCAGCAGATCCCTAGAATAGCAAATAGAGCAGTGGATGCAATGGCCACTTTGGCATCTATACCACAACTACAGGAGTCTAATTTTCACTTTGAATTCCTGGTGGAAGAGTTACATTACCCTGCCTATGATTCCCCTGAGTCCCAGATGGTTTTTTCTATAATTGGACATGACTCATCTTGTTATAGCCACATTTACTCTTACCTACGTAACCTGCCAATCTTTCCTGAAATAAAAAAAAGGAACCTAATTCGAAATGCGTCATGGTACGTCATCATTGCTAACGACCTATTTAGGCAAGGTTTAGATAATACTTTGCTTAGATGTCTAGAAACTGAGGAGTCCCAACGCGCATTATCTGAGGTTCATGAAGGTGTTTGTGGATCCCATTTGAATGGTCTAACTTTAGCACGAAAACTACTAAGGGTTGGCTACTATTGGCCAGACATGGAGAAAGAAGATATAAAATTTGCTAAAACCTGTGAAAAGTGTCAGCTGCATGGGCACCTTATACACGCTCTAGCAAGGGATCTCATACCCTTTGTGACACACTGGCCCTTCCAACAGTGGGTGTTTGATCTAATTGGCCAAATATATCCTGCATCATCTAATGGACACAAATTTATTATCACTGCCACTGAGTACTTCACTAAGTGGGTAGAAGCGGTTCCGCTTATCAAGGCAACCGACAAACAAGTAGCTCTGTTTATTCTTAATTATATCATCTGCAGGTATGGTATACCTTCATCCATTATAACTTACAATGGAGGATAGTTCAAGAACAAAGATCTAGACTAAATTTGTGAGAAGTACAAAATAAAACAACACTGGTCATCAATATATTACCCTCAAGGTAATGGACAAGCACAGGCATCTAACAAAAACCTATTGACTATATTGCACAGAACAGTGAACAAATACGAGAAGGATTGGCATCTGCAGCTCAATCCTGCATTGTGAGCTTATAGAACAAGTATCTGAACACCTACTAGGGCTACACCTTTTTCTCTAGTGTATGGGTTTGAAGCAGTATTACCTATTGAGGTGGAAATACCATCTCTAAGAGTTTATTTGCAAGCTCTTGTTATTGATGAAGAATATAGAGTATCTAGATTGCAAGAGCTCGAATTGTTGGATGAGCGTCAACAAGTGGCATTTGATCATCTCAAAGTGTATCAAAAGCAAATGTCCAAAGGATATAACAAGAAGGTTCGACACTGAGAATTTCAGGTTGCTGACCTAGTTCTGAGAGAAAATCCTAAAAATCAACAATTTCGAGACAACAAAGGGAAGTTCGAACCCAACTAGTTGGGTCCCTATATCGTTACTATAAATTTTGGCTCTAGTGCCTATCAACTCTCAACATCAAAAGGAGAACAGCTCCGTGAAACAATTAACACCATCCATCTGAAGAAATTCTTCACTTAAATATTCCTTGGTGTGTGTTCTTGCAATGCTAAAATCTCAAATTGAACTTCCAACTCCATATAATTATGCTTCATGGAGAAAATTAGCATGGAATTATCTCATGCAAATGGTTATCTAGGCTATTTAAAGAAAACCATTTTTAACCCTACTAATGCTAGTGAAAAGGTAAAGTGGGAAACTAATTGTGAGAAAAAACTTGGATGCATGTGTTCATTAGTATTTGTTGATTTACGATTTCATATGAAATCTTGCAAAACACCTATAGAGGCTTGGGAGACTTTCAAAATTTTCCATGGTAAAACTAATAAGATTGAGGAGTATTAGATTGATAATGATTTGATGAATCTTGATCCTAAAGGTTTTGACCATAACCCCAAGACAAAATATCCAAGTTGAAGTAGCTAAGAAAATAACTAAAATATTAAAAAATTGTTTACAAGGATTAAATTCATTCTTAATGTGTTATCCAAGCTTGATCCTAAGAATTCAGTGTTTGTTTTTGGCTTTCATATCCATTGTCTTTTTGTGCGAGTATCATACATTGATCCTAGTATTGATGACTTTTCAAAACTCCTAATCCAAGAGGAAGCAATGCTAATTCAAATGGGAATCATCAAGTATTCTAAAACACAAACATTATATGCTTCTGAGTGTAAGATGTAGAAAGAATAAGGAAATCTTTAAAATAATAAAAAGAGAAAACAACAAGCTACACAAAGAATATAAATTATCTATGTCAAGAGGAATCATCTAAAGAGGAGGAAGTCTAAGTGTGGATATTAAAATAAAATATGACATGCTAAACATCAATGTTATTCAAAATAGATTGATGAGTTGAATCAAATCAATTTGCCTTCAACAATGTTAGGGGGTTCATCTTCCTTGTCTTCATCAAAGTTAAAGAGGCATAAGGGAAAAGAACTTGTTGCAATTGTAGATTATAAGTTAGAGAGGTGGATATTTGATTTTGGAGCTTCACATCATATGGCTTCATCATAGAGTATGTTATCTTCATGTGAGCCTTTTTTCAACACCATGCATATTGATGGCTAACAATGCATATATGTGTTTATAGGAAGATATATATTGACATGGACGATGAATCATTTAATTTTTTTTGTGTTCCTTCATTTGTCAGCCAATATCCTTTGTAACTATTAGATCACACATGGTGGAGATGGAAAGAGTGTTCAATTCACACCAAATTTTGTCATCATTTAGTATTTTTATAGCAGGGATATAGCTCCAATTGGAGAGGTTGATCATCAATCTTGATTCTACACCTTTTCACATTTTTCTCCTATCATTCATTTAGCTAATGTACACATTTTGACATGAAGCATGGGCACTTTTAAGGAGATTCAATATGGTCATTTGAATCTTGTAGATTTTTCATCTATTGAGGTTCTAGGAATGTGTTGCTATTTAATCTCCTTCATCAAAATATACATTGTCTTCTAGATATGGCTAATGGGTATGAATACTTTATAGACATTGTAGGTTTGTTTGTAGAGTCCAATATTTCAAATTTGGGTGACACCATTGATTGCATTCATCTTCTCTTTGACTAAATTTTTTTCACCTATAATGAGGGGACATTATAACCCTCTTGTTCATTCTCCACATGACCATTCACCATGATTGTGGATACATTTTAGATGTATTTAGACTAGACATGTTTATCTTAATAGTAGAAATAATTTTCTACATCCCTATCCACTAGAATTTGGATTGTCATTTTCATTGATGTGGCCTAGAATACCTAATTTGATCTGGTAGCTTTCAACATTCACATCGAGACACTTGACTAGATCTCAGAGATATCATACCTCATCTTTCTTCCCCCATCTTCCTTTCAAGAATGAGAAGACGTCCAAACACTTTGTTGGTTTTGTTTCTTCTTAAGGGGAGAAAAATTATTTGAAATTATTAGATCATCTTCAACTTTCATTGTTGTGAATCTACTATCATTGCAAGAGACTCTATAATGAGAGGGTTCCATAGTCTCTCTTCTTCTTCTCTCTTATGTGGGGAATTTCTCCTCACATGAGGCTATTTTCTTCTCATTATTTATTTAGAGAATTTTGTATTTTCTTTATTTTGGGGAGGATTTTTGTCCCATATGGTTTTATATTTTTCTCTATTTGTGAGAGATTGCATTTATAAATGGGTACCTAACATGGCTTAGTAACTAAGACCCATTAGGTGGAGTATTGGTGTGAAAGGGGTTTTTTTCCTAGTTCGTTCATCACCTAGGTCATATTCAACTTAGTTACTTCAGTTTACTAACACACATACAATAGTTATCACTTTAAGTCCCAAGCCATAAGATTAAGACACATGGAATAATCTTATGTAACCCTATGTCTCAACTTGGTCTATATATCTAAGGGGTTCTCTTTTTAATCTCAATCCATTCTCATTGTATATTTGCATCCTTTGAATTATTCTCTCATATCTTATATCTCTTGCACTTTCATACAAGTTTCTAGATCTTAGGTTACAACAATCTTTAGTAAAATCTTGCTAAAGCATTATGTACCAAATCTTGCACTATTTTCCTATTAGGTCTTATTCACACTTATGTAATTAATACTACTTAATTTATTTACTTTTTGTGTCTCATATCATAGGATTAAGACACTTTTTATGATCTTAGTTTATCTTAGGTTTTCATCCTTATCTTTATCATAAGGGTTTCCTCATTGTATAGTGTGCCAATTTTATTTTTACTCCTAATGGATTCTTCAACTTCGTAGCAATTAAAATTACTTTTCTCTTGTGTGGAAGGTTGTTTTAGTTGTAGGTTATCCTTTAAATTCTATGGGGTTGATTAAAAACTCTTACAAAATACTTTGAAAACAATCCACATAAATGTTTATCCTAGATATTCTCAATAAATCTAGTGCTCATAGGAAGGTATTAGATAATGAATTACTAGAGTCAAGAGTCCTTCACAACATTGACCCTTCACACTTTCATTAATTATTTGACCACCTATCATCCTCTCACCATTTAACCTTTAATTAGAAGGGCATCTCATCCTTGTAATTATCCCATAATAACCCCTTAAATATAAAGGCAATCATAAAAATATATAATTAGAAGAATACTTATAGATAATGGTTCTAGGTTGAACCTTTTCATACTAAAATTGGTCCACCTTCTTGGTCATATTAAAAAGGCCTTAAACCCATATGTAATCATAATTATGGCCTATGATAATGATAAAAAGAGAATATAAGGAACCATAGGCTCGCCAACAGAATTTAGGTTGGTCATATAATCAACCTTGTGCCATGCTATTGATCTTTTTATCCCCCTATAGAATTTTCTTGGGTGACCTATGGATCCACACCATGTAGGTTGTCCATTCCACCTTCCATTAAATCTGATTTTTTTCATGAAGACATTGAAGTTACCATCTCAACTATTCCCTACCCCTTCTAATAGTACAGATGTTAGAATCCCGTTACAAAAAATCTCATATTTTTCCTAGTACTAAAATCACTACTCTCATCAAAGACAAAAAAAAAATCCACATCTTACCTCAATCTCAATGACCTTCCATCATCATCCACCAATTTACCTCCCAAATATAAATCGAGATCTTCGACATTAATTGGGGGGAGTACAAACCTTAACAACACTTTCATGTGGGCACACTTCCTTTATCTCCATAATCTTACGACCAACCTAGTAAAACGAAAACAACAAAGCACACCAAGGTGTAATATGTTTCTATAAATTTTGTGCAACATGGTCTTCTAGATTACGAACATATCAATAGGTATGATGGTTTTGTTAGCCCTGAAATTTCAAATGGCCCCGTTAAAACTCATCTAACTCCAATAGAATCTTTTCTAAAATTAGACTGGCGAGAAAATAAATCCTTGCAAACTCATGCCAAAGTTGGGTCCCAAGTCTTGTAATCCCATTCAACATACTTGACTTTTCCAAGGTGTCCCTCGAGAAGGAACTCGGCACTCGGCAGAGTATGTTTTCCATTTTGGCCAAGTGTCGAGTCATGTGGCAAAAATTGAATATTCTACCTTCATTGGGTCTCGCTTTGCTGAGTGGGAAAGCTCAATGTTCTATAGTTGTGGATGTGTGGGACCACTCAGGACTCAGTAGGAATTCCTTTTCCACTTCAACGACTCCTGAGAAGATGAGAGAATGTGCACTATGTGATGTCTGAGTTGGCTACTTGGTAAAATGCCCTAATTAATCTCACTGAGCCCCCAAGTAAAAGGAAAAAACACATGTGTTGTATGCTATGTAAAGTTTTTTTTGAAAGCTCAGCACTCGATGAGATGCCCAAATTTAGCTTCACCGAGTCCCGAGTAAGAGAAATAAATGTGTTATGTAATGATTGAAAAGGAACGAGAATTGTCAACCTAGCAAGATATTCAGGATATCTTTAGCGAAACCTAAGTTGTGTTTAAACGTGGTAATGTTGATGATCTGTTGGTTAGAAATCCTATTATATGAATGTATCATAACCATTAGTATGGCCCGAGTCAGTCAACATGCCAAAAATGTCAGTGTTTGAATGGAAAGTTGTTTTTTGTAATCGCGATCATTTGTGTGAAGCTAGAGTTGTGATGGATGGTATACAAATGTGCTTGTAAGGATGATGAGAATTCTCTAATATACAGATCAACATGAGGATGAAAAAGTCATTAGTGTATTAGAAATTCAAAGATGTCCGCAGCTATGTTAAGGCCTTGTAAGATGGATTGTATCGCATAAAAGATGTCAAAGTCCTAAAAGGAGACCTATGAGAAATTCATCATACAACCAAAGGGGGCTTGAAAATGCACCAGACTGCCACAGAGGAACAAGGTGATTAATATATAGATACAATATTGTTTTACAGTTTGCATCTAATTAGATTTTCTCTAGTAGAAAAAATTCCCCTTTGGATGCAGAAGTGTGGGGAGATAGTGGGCGATGTAGACACTGAGGAATTGGACTGGTAGTGTCGCAAACCCACACTCTCAAAGTTCTCCCCTACCAGGACGAGTGGTGGAAGTTGCTCAAGTTGATATCTTTTGCGTCTATAACCACTCATGGTCAATGATGACATGGTTGCTATGGTGGTAGGTCCCCTTTGATGCTCTCTGATCCTCGACATCAAGGCTACCACACATGGCCATCCAAATCATTACACATCAAGAAAAAATATAGGTGACCGGATCCATTCGGTAGCTCTCAAAAATAAAAAGGTTGATTAGGTGAATAAGTTGGACACATGTAAACAACCTGTAGCTTGTGCATTCCTTATGTTATAAAAGGAATACCAAGGTTGTATTAGGGGTTCTGAGTTTTTTCATTTTCTAGGTGGGTAGAATAGGACTTTGTATAGCTCTTTGCCGGAGGAAAATTCCTATGGGAATGAATGTACAAATATCAAAGTAATTTTAATTAGTAAATGAGAAGACTATTATAGTGTTGCAAAATTGTCTCCATTTGTATTTTCTATTTTCATATGAATCAAAATGTTAAGGATGTTCTGATTTGTCTTGATATTTTCCATGTTAATGTGTGATTGTGTTTATGGGTTTCTTTCAATAAAGGAACTAAAGTCTACATGAAAATCATTGTGAACTTAGAAAATAGTTTATGGATTAACAAGAATGGTTTATGTAGTAGCCTAATGAGTTGCATTAATGTAAGCCATTAATGTCTAAAAATATCACTAGTTTGAAGTCGGTTATTGTTTAGGTTTGCATTTGTGAATAAAGAATTGGCTATGTGCCTTGGGATAGACACTAGCCTGTTGCAGCCCAGGATTTGTTTCAGAAACATTTCCATAACCAATCTTCTTTCTACCCCTTTACCCCCTTTTAGTTTTTCAGTCTGTGTGTTCTCAAATATTATCAGAGACGGAGCAAATGGGATTTAGCTCAAATATAAAGCAATGTATGTAATGTCCTTATGTGTTTGAGAACATTTCATCTTTCATAGGCCTATACATTGAGATGTTGCAAGGTTATTATCTGTGCAGGCCCAAAATAGGAACACCCTCTTGAGTATGATGGAGCTCGAAGTGAAGAAGGTTGTGAGAGCCTTGTGTTGTTGGAATTCCTTGTCCTTGGTCTATTGATAGTTTAAAGACCGTATTGAAGGTTTTATCCCCACCTTGGAATGTGATGAAATCCTTAGGACTTAGGTTTGCAGGAAAAAACACCAACAAGATGGCGAATCTATTGGGGAAGAAAATGAATTATCCATGTGGAGAGAGTCAAGAATGTCTGTAATCTAAAATTTTATTTCAGATCTATACGTTTTAACTGTGAAAATGGTTTTATTGTAGCTTAATTAGAAAAGGAATGTGTGATATTGTTGTTGTGGTAAAACCCAGAATGAATTTATGCTTCAAATGGCTTCCAACTCTTTGAAATTTTTCCTCTACTAAAGAGGTGGTGGCTATGAATAAAGAACCTGATATTTAAAGAGGATCTTCAAAAAAATTAGTCAACAAAAAGGATAAATAAAAGTTGAAATGTTCCAGGTATTCTCCAAAATTTTATATGAAGATGCCAAATGTTCCCTTCAAGTGAGTTGAGCACTAAGTTAGGGAAATAGTAGAAGGGATTTTAGCATACTTCTAGATTATTATCTAGTATTTTCTTTGTACTATCAAAAAAAGTATGTATGCTCTTGTAGTTTATGTTTCATGAGAGGAGATCTTAGCATTGTTAGGTTATGTGTTATGAAATTCTAAGATCTCATGATTGTAAAAGAGTGTATGTAAGAGCATAAGAGTCGAGTATGTTTCAGTCTATGCATCCTTGCATAGTTTCAAATGTAACCATGCCTTCTGAGTTGTCACAGTCATATAATAGAAGATCTTTCAACACTGAAAGGTATTGAGCCATACATTTTGGTGGCATTTATGGTTACCCAAATCCTATTCCACCTAAGATCAGAAAAGGACTGCCCAAATTTAGTGGAGAGAAAAGTGAATCAGCTGAAAAGCATCTACAAATATTAAGGACTTGATGGATGATTATAAAATTGATCATGAGGATGTTATCATGAGATTGTTTGTGCAATCTTTGACAGATGAAGTAAAGGAATGGTTCTCAAATTTATTACCACAATCCATTAATTCTTGGTCATAATTTCAATCAGCATTTGATGAGTAATTCGGTGAGTGGATTAGTGAATTATCTTTGCTCACTAATTTCTTTGACATTCACATTGAGAAAGAGGAATTGGTATCAGCTTTTAATCTGAGATTTATGAAGACTTTGATGAGGATTCCTGAAGGTCCAAGACCAAATGATGCTCGGGATTTGGGTATCTACTTAGGAGCATTTCATTTTGATATGAGTTACAGACTAAGAATGGAGCAACCAACAAACTTATATCAAGCATTAGAGATTGCTATGAACATAGAGAAAGTTGCAAAGTTTGGGATGATGATGAGGTTCAAGCCTAAGCCTAAGAGATGTTATGAGGAATCCTATGCAAATAAGCAGTACAGTTTAGAGGATGTGAATGTGGTTGCAAATAAGTAGTACAACATTGAAAGACTAAATATATTCAACCACAAAACCCTAGCCTAACAACAACAAAGATCCACCGTAACATATGAAGATTACCTAAGACAATGCAAATCAAATGAAATCACAAAGATTATACCATCACGTGTCCAATAGGGTTTGAATCTCCATTCTTCCTATCTCCATTGATCTTGCTTGATATATTTGCTCTCAGATTTAATATGTGCACAAGAGCTCAACAAAGAACGGAAATGTGGTTGCAAGTAGGCTTGATCGCATATGAAAGTTTGAATGCTAATGTAGTCGGGTAGTCAGTGGGGGTCTGATAATGAAGGAAGCATCTCCTTATATAGAAGAAACTATAAGAAATGGAGGGATAAAATTAAGAGGTGTAAAAGATAAATGGTTGGCTAAGATTAGAGGGTAGGTAGAGAAAATAAGAAAATAATGAGAGGGTAGGTAGTGTAGGAAGTTAGAGATGAATGACATGTGTTATAGGTGGAAAAGGTTAATGAATTAATTAAATAAATAACGATTTATTTAATTAATAGAAGTGGGATCAATTAAATAAATAAAAGTATTTATTTAATTTAGGAAAATGCTAATTTAAATAAATAAATGTATTTATTTAAAAGAGAAATGAGGCTAGAAGAGGATAAATGAATTAATTAAATAAATAAAGATTTATTCAATTAATAGAAGAGTTAGGCTAAAATAATTAAATAACTAAAATATTTATTTAATTAGACATGACAATTTTAGGTGTCTACATTTTGCCCCTCTTTGAGACAAAGATAATATGAACTGATACAAAGTTGCCCCAAGATGGTAATGATATGCTCCCTCGAGAGATTGGATGAAAATGTCTTGAAAGATCGCAGACAATCTCTCGATAAGAAATAAAGGGTAGAATGGATTGACCTGATAGGATAGAGTGATAGAGTCACGAGATAATGAAGACTGACATAGGAGACTAGGGCTAGGGTTAGGGCTAGGGCTAGGGCTAGGGATAGGGATAGGGTTAGGGCGGTAAGTACCACAAAACGTCCTTGTACTTTGTCACAATAAATGTTGTCATAAATGCATGTTAGGTAGCGCATTTAATGCTTTTTAGAATATGTCAAGCGGGGTCAAAAAATGCTAGGGCGCGTTTGTGTTGGTGCCAGGCGCGTCTGGGTTGGCTAGGCGCATCTGTGTTTGTGTCAGGCGTGTCTATGAATGCAAAGGCGTTTATGTCAAATGTGAGCGCGTCTACATTGTGCAGGCACGTTTATGTTGTATGGGTGCATTTGTGCATATCAGAGGCACGTCTATGTATGTCAGGTGTGTCTGTGCAGAGCAGGCACGTATGTACAGTATGTGAGCGTGTTTATGTCTTCTAGGTCGAATTGGCAGTTATGTGATGAACATAAGTTGTCGATTGGATAAGTTGCTGAGAGGATACACTCAAGCGGGTCCTCTAGATAGGGATAGGATTGACAAATATGTGATAGAACATACATTGCCAATCAGGAAACTACTCAAGAGGATACACTCAAGCAGAGGCTCTAGGATAGGATAGATTGAGACACTTTGTGATGAACAGGGAGTACCAAGACATAGTACTTTGTGATGAAAGGGGAGTACTAAAGAGAGCAGCACTTTGTGATGAACAAGGAGTGCAAAAACACGTAGTACTTTGTGATGAATAGGGAGTACCACTAGGATAAACAACACTTTATGATGAACAAGGAGTGCAAAAACACGTAGTACTTTGTAATGAACAGGGAGTACCACTGGGATAAATAGCAACATTTTGTGTTGAACAAGGAATGCCACTATGATTGACAGTTGATTTGCTTGACTGCAGGAGGATCTACCTATGTTGGAGTCACGAGAGAGATTCTCGTCGACTCAGAGTTTGTGAGCAGAGCTGATAGTTGAGGATAGGGCAGCGACTGAGGTTATGGGCTTACGACATATTTTGTATGTGCCTGAGTTTTAGGAGAACATGGGGTTGCTGACTGCGCTAGCTGAGAGATGGCACTCAGAGACTTGCAGTTTTCATTTGCCGATGGGTGAGATGACAGTCACCTTAGAGGATGTATACAGGATACTACGGATATTGATCGATGGGGAGTTAGTACCCTATGATCGAGACGGAGACAGGGATGCATTGAGATGAGTGTTCCAGGATCTGGGATTGGAGATGAGGGTTGGACACGTGGCATGGGACACGATGACACAAACTAGATTAGCACTACCAGCAATACTGGTAGGAGTGATTAGTGGGTTCCTCTGTCCAGATAGGGTGACGCAAGGATTGGCTGTGGGCTGGGGGAGTACACTAGAGACACTGGTGACACAACATACCCGATTTGCATGGGGGTCATGTCTATTGGCACATTTGTATTATGAGCTTCATTAGTTTGTATACCATGGATCAGCCAGATTAGGCTACGGAGTTACATTGCTATAGGTGTGGACATATGAGCATCTGTCAGTGACACGATTGATTCATTTTAGAGGCAGGGTTCATGGGCACATTTTTGTGCATTTGTATGACATGATTACATCTCAGCCACGGATCGAGAGATTAGAGTACTGGCGCAAGTTCATCGATGAGATTGACACTGTAGTATGGAGGTCATACCGAGAGTGCGAGGAGTGGGAGGATGACGCAGTGGAGCTGCCATATACATTCAGGAGAAGGTATCTGATTGGGTGGATTCCATATGTGCTTGAGAGGCAGTTAGTGGACAGGGTGGGCAGACAGTTTGGCAGGATATAGCGGATGCCACGGGGTTCTGAGATATATGCTCGGACAGTGAGGGATCAGGCGCACTTCAGGCCATTATTGTCATATGATCAGGTAGTGATGCAACTGGTAGAGATGGTGCCCTTGCCTTGGGATATGTGGCCAGAGATAGAGGATGCAGGGATGGATGCAGAGTATACTGCATACTAGGCAGAGCAACCATTTCCACAATTGACAGATCCAGGGGAGCTGATAAATGGAGATGGCGGAGGTGATGGGATGATGATGGAGATGGAAGAGGTAGAGGCTAACGGAGGAGGTAGGGTATAGTAGGAGAGAGGAGAGTGGCTCTGCAGAGGGAGTGTGGAGGGGAGAGGCAGGCTCGGCAGGCTCACATGGTGAGGGGCAGAGGTGGATTTCCTTTACAGGTGTTAGCAGTACAGGGTCCCAAATAGGTACAGGGACAGGGCCAGGGGCAGTCACAGGAGAAGCCATAGGGTGAGGGGGGAGAGGAGGAGGATGAGTTGTTGGAGTTGAGGGAGATTTGATAGGGATAGGTAGATGAGATCCAGGATCTCGAGCAAAAGAGGGATAGGCTCAGGAGACAACTGAGGGACACTAAGCGGGAGAGGGATTAGGCTATTTAGCATTATATAGAGGCTGAGACAACACTGATGAAAGGGAGATAGGCAGTAGAGGACATAGGAGCTGGGTACGCCTATGTTCTGCAAGTCGGGGAGGAGATAGGCTACTAGAGAGACCTATACTATGGAGCAGTGCCACCAGAGCAGCGGACTAGGAGCTTCCGTAGACCATTACGGACAGCGACGACCACCGAAGGCAGGGACAGGAGACAAGCATCTAGTGGTGGGGTCATGGGTCCTCCACCACCACCAGATAGAGGGGATAGGAGAGATGATCCTGGGGCGGGTCCTTCTAGGGCCCAGACTCTGTCGAGGCCAGGCGGCTCCGAGGGAGGGAATTCATCATAGCCTTAGAGGACTCCCTATATATCAGTTTTGTACCATTTTGTATGATGACACCTTCGGGTGATTGTAGCCATATGATTTTGACATCATTGTATCATGACACTTATGATTATATATATTTATATGAGATGATTCATCTTTGCGACAGCTATATGCATGTGTACCTATGTGATGAGATGTTTCATGATGTATGTTTCTATGTGATGGTTATGATATGGATGCAAATATGTACATGATGAAATGCAATATTTTTGTTCTTTTATGTTTTTAATATGTTATGCAGGCAAATGTGAATGTATGAAATGGAGATGAATATGATAATGCAAATGACTATTTACATGATAATAACATGTGTTGTGTGCAGGATGTGATGCAATTGTGATATCTATATGTATGTATGTGTAGTCACATAAATCTGTCCACTTAATTAAATGAATACTTAGTATTTATTTGATTATTTAACCATCAATTAATAATTAATTAAATTAATATTTAATTAATTCATCTTAACCCTATTCTCCTATTAATTAAATAAATTATTCAATTTATTTGATTTAATTCACTTAACCAAATTCAGACCATTAATTAAATAAATAGATCATATTTATTTAATTAAATCTTCTCTCACATTTAAATAAATTAATATTTATTTAAAACCCCCAAAATCCCACCTCTCACATTTAAATAAATAAATCATTTATTTAAAATTACCTTTATCCTCCACCCACTTGCATTTTCCTACAAATACAAGTTGCACAATTATTTTAAATAAATAATTTATTTAAATCACCTTTATCCTCCACCCACTTGTATTTTCCTACAAAAGCAAGTTGCACAACTATTTTAAATAAATTATTTATTTAAAATCCTATTTATCCTCACCCACTTGAAACCTTTAATGGTTTCCCTTAAAGTATTCAAACTTGATGGCTTTAAAGTCTTCAAACTTGATGGCTTCCTTCTATAGTCTTCTTAAGACTTTAATGGTTTTCCTTAAAGTCTTCAAGCCTTTAATGGTTTCCCTCAAAGTCTTCAAGCATTTTAATGCTTTATCTTCTTTTTCTCATTTAAATAAATTGATATTTATTTAAATATTTATCCAAATTCAACTTACACCATTTAATTGAAATAAATGATTTTATTTTAATTGAAAATACCAAAATTTCTCCCACTTGCATTTTCCTACAAAATCCACTTGTATGCCTAAATCCCCTTCTAGATTCTTCTAACCCCTTCCTAATTAACTTAATCCATCCCCTAATTATTGTCACATTCCTAAGCAAAATGGAGTCACTTCTCAAAGCCTAAAAGTCTTGGATAACCTTTGAAAGCTTTCAACCTTCAACCACTAAATGTCTCAAAGTCTTGGATAACCTTTGAAAGCTTCCAACCTTCAACCACTAAATGGCTCAAAGTCTTTGATAACCATTGAAAGCTTTCAACCTTCAACCACTTAATCCCCAAAGTCTCCAATAACCATTAATGGTTAATTCAACCCTCCCACATGGTTAAAACATTTGTTTTGACTCAACCTCTACCCAACCCAAAGGTCTCATCAGGCCTTTAATGCTTTGACCATGATTATCTCTTAATCATTTGCACAAAGGTTTATCCTTGGATTAACTCTTAATCCAGTGGGTAATCTTAATTTAGACTTGACCCTTACCTTCTAGATAACCATGAGGTCTTCTCAGGCCTTTAATGCCTCCAACCTCTTCTCTCAACCCAATCCTATGTTGAAACTTGTCACCATTTTATTGGTGCCAATTGTGCACATGGATCCCCAACTTTCAATCCTAACCCTTGTTAAGATTGCTCAATCTTAACCCTTCATTTCCCCATTTCTTCTATAAATAGAACCCTTCTCCTCAAGCAAAAGGAAGCATTTTAGAGTATTGTTGTTATACTGGCATTAGCATAGAGCTTTTTCATAGCATCACTATCTACTCTTGCATAGTATTTGCTTATCATATTCAACCATCTTGAATCTCCATATGGCATCCATGGCTAGTGCTAAAAGCTGAGAGCTACACTCATTTGGGACTTGGAGAGGAGAGAAACAAGGGAGAAGCATCAAAAGGCATCATGGAAGCATCTTAGGGAGGCTCTTCTCCTTTCTTTTATTTTGTTAAACTTCTTTCATGCTTTTTGAAATCTCTCTTGATATGTTTGGAATGGTTTTTAGTTCTTTGTTTTGTTTTTATGGTTGAAACTAACTTATTAACATTGAACTTTGTTGTTGCCTTGTCCCCATTTCCATGACATCAGTATGAAATTCTTATATGCGGTAATGCAGGTGGAGCTATATGAAATGCAAATATTTTTGGTGTGTCATTATACTCAGTCATGTGATAGCAAACTACACGGACTCAAGACGGATGATGGAAGTCAATCAAGAAAGGGGGATGAAAGATAGAAGATATGAAAGTGAAAGAGCTTCTTGTGCGTTATCATCATTGAGCTTTATTATGGCAAATAGGTTATGACAATCTAGATATATGTTCGACCTAGAAAGTCATTGTACCTATTTGCATGGAGATAAGAGTCGCAAACAAGGAATGCCCCAGTTCATACTAGACTCACAGTTTCCTCATATCCTTGGACAAGTCATAGCATTACTAAGAGACAATCCATAGACAGCAAAAAAATAGGTGACGATACCCCATCCTCGCCTTTCTAGTCAAAGACATCCTGGAGATAAAATCTCTAGTCAGAGACATCCCAGAAAAGCTAAAAGGCATGTCACCAGAAAGATAAAATCAAAGAAAACCAAGAATCGACACCAACATCCATTGTAGTCCTCAAGTTTAGTCTCTCGTCACTTGTATAAGTCTATTTGATTGTGGTCACAATGTTTACTTTCACAAAAGGATAGATAGCACTGAACCATAATGTTGTCTGAGTCTATTGAAAGAGTTGATTTGTTGAAGCCCATTATTGTTGTTGTGTCTCATCTGAAACTGATTGAATCCATGAAACTGATACTTTATCGCGGAGAAGACAAAACTTTATTGCAGATTGGCGATGCAAGTGTTGCTTTATTGTGGATTGTACGCAGATAGACTGAAGAAAATTGGAAGAAACTGTACTCCTAGAAACGTGTGATGCTCTTAGTTCCACACCCATCACTAGATGTAGGATTTGCCTTAGCCATAGATAGGAGCTGATTTATTATGGATGGAAAGGGGTGAAAAGGGGGGATTATTATGAATGGCTAACCAATCTTGGGTGGATCAATAACAAGCCATGATGGGAATGAGTAAGTTTATTATGAATGGATAGGTTGTGAGTGTGTGCAAAGTGAAAGGATGAGGTTGAATCCTGAAGGAGGGAGGAGCAATGTCTCTACACATGGCACTGGTGACCCGGTTTTCACCAAGGTACTTGCCCAGGGCGCCACCGAAGTGGTTTTCACCGTTGGACGAAATGTTTTTCTGTTTTCCAATTTTTTTTGTGTCACAAGGCACCTATTTGCCAGATTTTCACCAAGTAACGATTTTTATGTTTATGATTTTTTTGTATTTTTGATATTTTATGACTTTTTTTTTTGTATTTTTGAATTAGGATACTCTGAAGAGCTATGTATAAAACCTGCGAAGGTGCATGTTGTTGATAGGATCCTCCAAAGGTTCGCCATCTAGAGTTGAGAGCTGATATGCTCTGGATCCATAGGCTATTGTAATGATGTAAGGACCAAACCAATTTGGTTCGAATTTATCCTTCTTTTGTTTGTCTTGTTGATTCTTAGGATTTTCTCTGAGAACTAAGTCACCCACCTCAAATGTGTGAGGCTTTATCTTATGATTGTAGTCGTGTCGTTCCTGGACTGAATGATATGTAGGTCGAGTGACTGTCTTCCTTGATAAAAGAACTGAGATAGAATTACTAGTGTGTGGACTATGTTTGCCCATATGCGTGTCCACTAAAGAAGTTTGGGCACCTCTGATAACCAATTCCTTCGAGGAAGTTCCATTAAAGTTACATGATGTATCGCCATAAGGAAATGGATGTGCAAAACAAGTGGATGAGAGATGAAGGCTTATGATTGCAAAAACAAGTGAAAGTACGATAGCATGATGGAGACTTAGGATCAACAAGTGTGCTTTTTGATTTAAAATTTTAAAACTTTTGCCCCCAATTATTTTGATGTTAAGGGAGATAAACTATTGCTCTTGTTTCTTCATAGGATTTTTATCCTTGACTTTGATTTTTACAGATTCCAATAGCTTTTGATTTTCATTTGGACTAAAGGACTTCTCTTTATTTTTTACTTTTAATTTTTTTTGTTCATAACTTGATTTTTGATCCCCAATTAGTAAGGGCTTTTGTGATTCCTATTGATCCAAGTCTAGGAGAGGAGTGGAAATGGAATGAGTGAATGATATGGTAAAGTTATGTGAGTTCTCAAGAGGGCTAGCAATACGCTCAGTAGATTCTTCGTTGGATTCACTCTTAGGACTATTGATATCAAGAGGTGTTTGCACCACTAGAGGAGATTTGCATTCAGACTTAGTAGCCACAACACTAGGTGGTTCACACCCAATTCCTTGATATTGAAAATTGTTTGTAGGTTGTTTCTGTCGATTGAATGTCCTAGGAGATAGTGGGAGTTGATCAACATGAAAGATATACTCACCACATCCCATGTCTTTAACATTGAACTTTTCTTTTAGCTCTGTTTGTTTGGATGTAGAAGGCTTCAAGGATTCTGGATCCACATATGTTGAAGAAGGAACAACTTCTCGATTGACTGGGATTGTTGTTTCTGATCTAGGTCGTAGATTGTTGCAATATATGAATGGATTTGGGTCAGCTTTGACGGTCACTTCAACTCCATTATGTGGAAACTTGATACATCGATGATATGTAGATGGGACTACGCTCATCTCATGAATCCATGGACGTCCTAGCAATATGTTGTATGTGAGATCAAGGTCAAGGACTTGACAAACCACATCCTTTGTTGTCGGTCCAACTCTGAGAGGTAAAGTGACTGTGCCTTTGGATGAACGCTCTTCGTCATCATATGCTTTTATGGTGATTTTGTTTATAGCATTCACAGCCCTTTTAGAATATCCCAATTGTTTAATAGTGCTCAATGTACAAATTTTTAGACCTACTCCTTCATCTATCATGACTTGTTTTATTCGATTTTTGTGGAGGAAGGCTTCAATGTGTAAAGGTGCATTATGTGGTTGGCTTACGGAGGCGTCATCAACTTCTATGAATGTAAGGGAGTGTGGAACGGAAAGGTATCCCACCATGGCTTGAAACTCATCCACGTTCAAATTAGTAGGGACGGAAGTGTCTCTCAAAGTTTTGTCAAGAATGGCTTTATGTGCAGGGGATATGGGTAAGAGCTCGAGTATGGAGATAAGCACGGGTGTCTTCACTAACTGTTCTACAAGGTCATACTCAAGTTTGGTTGATGAGGAAGTGGTGTTTTTAGCTAGAGCACTTTGCAATGTGAATTTACCTCGATGAGTTGTAACATTACATTCGGAGATAGGTTCAGAAGAAGATCCAATGCCTTTTAGGACAATCTTGGGTCTTTGGTTAGAATTCTCAAGCGTTTTGTCCTTGATGATAATGTTAGAGACATAATTGTCCATTGAAATGTGATTAACAGTTCATTCATAGTTATAAGATGCTCTGGTATAGTTGGTCTACTCATCTGTGGCTTTAGCTTTTCCCTTGTCATGTTTTGGGAATGGTTCTTTAAACATTTCATGTTCTTGATTGGATGAATGCCCTTCAATCTCAATGTCACCTCTATCAATAAGGTCTTGTATGATGTTTTTCAACCGATGACAATTTCTTGTTTTATGGCCTTTTCTCTTATGAAATTCACATAACTCATCATCATTCCACCAATTTGGTTTGACCTTTGGCTCATATGGAGGCAAATCTAGAATTGTTATTATTTTGTTTGCCACCAGCTTTTTGAAAACCGACTCTAGTGGTTCTCCCAATGGAGTGTGCTTCCTTCGTGACTTTGAAGTTGTTTGAGTATTTACTTGATTGTTTGTAGAGCTTGATCCTGTAAAAACAATTTTGGGTCGTACTGTATTGGCATCAACAACGCCATCATTGACTGTGTTCTTGTTTTTATTCCAAAATCTTGGCTTGTCTTTTCCTTTAAAGTCCTCTTTGTTTTCTTTAAATATTTTGATGACACCTTGTTCAATTAGGACCTTCTCTATTAATAAGATTTTTTCAATAACGTCCTTGAAGGTGGAAAAACAAGCTTTTCTTAGGTCATAACCAATGTCTTTGTTAACATTTTGGGTGAACATCTCTACTATTTGTTTTTGTGGAATTTCACAAGAGCATCTACTGGATAGATTTCTCCATCTTTGTAAAAATGATGAAAAAAATTCTCCATCATTTTGCTTGGTGTTGCACAAGGTAGTGACCGATATGTCTGTCTCTATGTTGTATGAGAAATATTGGATAAATGCCTCTACTAGATCACCCCAAGACTTAATTCCAGGTGGAAGTTGGGAGAACCATTCCATAGCTTGATCACCTAAGCTCTATGGGAATAATCTCATCAAATATGTCTCTTTTGCTACTACCTCAATGCAAGCTGTGAAAAATTGTCTTATATGTGCCTTAGGATCCCCTTTTCCTCTGTACTTATCAAACTTAGGTGTCACAAAGTGTGTAGGAAATGGAGGCATTGGAATGCTTTTGTCAAATGGATAAGGACATATGTCTCTCATCGTGTAAGTTGGCTTCGGTGCATTTATATCCTCCATTTTCTTTTGTAATTCCTTGATTTGTTGTTCCAAATTGTTCTTAGGTGGAGATCGACTTCTTCGACCATACCCCATGCTTGAGGCGTTGGGTGGAGGAGGAGCATGTTGCATATATGGATGATATTGATCATACACATGTTCGTATGGAGGAGGTCTATAATGATGTTGCATATATGGACCACTTGGTATAGAGTCATGGTGAGGAATGGAATATCTGCTTTGTCCATGTATACCATACTCTACAAGAATGTCATGAGTTTGTTCTAGTGTGTTGCCCCCGAATTTGACACTTGGATTCCTTGTGTCCAAATTTTGAACATACCTTTGGATATCCAATTGCTTTGGTGGTTGATCCTTATAATTGGCATGTGATTGAGTATATTTTTCTGCATAAGACCTCCATAATGGTTTGCAAAGGTGAGTATCATATGCTTGACCATGTGTATGTGGGACCTCTAGTTTTTGAAAGATAGATGATGGTGTTTCAAGCATCATATGTGGTCCTCTATTGCTTCCACTATTAGGACTCCTTTGATCCATGTTGAGGTGAGGTTGTTGCAAAGGTCTATTTTCCATTATTTGAGACATGTCAAAATCATGAGGGATCTTGGCTTCACTTTGTGCCATCACTTGTAAGAAATATTGTCTATCTCTCCTCATTATTTCCTCAACCAATCGATTAAAACAAGGATCCATAATGGAGTCTTCCACTTCTGCTGAATGTACTGAAATGTTGTCCATATTGTCATTGTGTGTATCATTGTTGTTTATAGTGTCCATTTTCTCAACATTTGGAATGTTTCTATAGGCAAACATGTCAGGTAATGTAGTATGATCAGAATTGAAAAAGACATCATTGTCATACTCATAAGAACTCATGTTTGTGGACTCTTGAGCCTCTTTAGCTTCTCTCCTAGATTTTTGGGAACGGGTTTCAACCATGAACTAGGTATTGACCAAAATGTGAGAGACTAGATGAAAATGGAAAGAGTATGGAAGACCAAGAGTTGGATGGAATGTAAATGAATCTAAGGTGTACTTGCAATGTCCAAAGTGTAAGACAAAGTATGTATGTAGTAGAGTAGGTGTGGCTTCCAAAGAGATGATAGTTTCTCTTGATGAGGTAAGTTGACCTTGACTCTAAGTAAGACCAAATGAGACCCAAAGGTGATAGACCTTGATGAGGGACCACTTAGCAAAATGTTGTTGTATGTAGTGTGTTGACAAAGCAAGATGAGGACAACCAAGTGACCTTTTGACTCAAGTTTAGACAAATGTGATTGTAATGCAAGATGTAAAGAAATGATGAACTTTGTGAGACCCAAAGATAGGTTAAATGCTAGATGAAAATCTAGAGAAATAACTTAGGAAGCTCAAGAATTTTGAAACTGATTGCTCTTGTTTGTTGGATTGTAAAAGTTTTTCAATTCTGAACACAGACGTGCCTGTATACTTCACAGACGTGATTTAATGACACAGATGTGGTTTTGTCAGACACAGTCGTGTTTTTGAGATTTTATAAATGAATGTTGCTCAAGAGAACACAAACGCGTTTCTGCCCTTCACAAATGCATTTATATGACACAGGTGCGATTTTGACAAACACAGACGCATTTCTGAAAACTTAGTGCAATTTTTCCAATTCGTGAAGTTATTTTGTTGTGACCCAATCTGAATTTTTGACTATTTTTCATGACAAGAGGATACAATGTTGTTGAGGACTCAATGTTTGCAAAAATGACTCAAATAAAAGTGTGTTGTTTGATGTAAAATTGTTTTGCATACACTTGAAGACACAAAAGACACAATGTTTTGATGTTTGGTCCTAAATGTTTGATTTGTTCAAAAGAAGACAAGCACAATTCTTATGGTTGGCCAGGACAATAGTTGTTGATCTTACATGAGGCTATGCTATTCAAAGCGGATACTTATATGCTTAACCCCACTGGCTCCACCCTCGGCACTCACTTCTTGGGGCAGCCAAGCATCAGTCCCCACAAACACTCCTCGTGGCAAACTTTGTATCTCTACTGAGAACCGTATGTGTGTGGGCCGCTCCAGAGGTTTGACCTCCTGCCCCAACAACTAGAAGGATTTTGGCTTCTAAAACAAAAAGGTGCTAGTAAGGGCATCCACTCATGTGGCCATACATGTGGTACTTTCAACTCTGTAAATACAGAAGGCTCCCAGTCGGTAGGGGTTACACCCTACAACTAATCAAATAAATTTGATCAAGTGGGTTTATGGGGAGACATAGTATCGGTATGAACTAATCAGCACATGTTATCCATAGTTTTCACCATGGATACAGTTGTTTTTAGTGGTTCGGAAGAGGTGGGTTTTCCTCACTACCACTTGGGTCATTCTCTCCTCACTAGTAGTCCTAATGACCACACGGGGAGACAAGCCCTCTAAAGATTAAACAAAAAGAGCCTATTGCTCAAGACACAAAAGATACTGGTTCAATTTTAATGCACCAATTGAAGTGTTTACTAGTCTATGAAAACAAGGCACACAATAAAGATGAAAAACCCTTGCCAAGGTCCTGCAACAAAGATCAATTAGTAGTTTGGATTGTTTCAAATGATCACCCCTTCTTGCAAGCACACAAGTTAGGTAAATTTTAGATCCAAAAGACTCTGTGAAATAGGGGCCTTCGACAAAATGATTTTGCTTTCAAGACAAGCTGCACCAATTTCGTTAGCTAGATCGGAAGATGTTTAGCTCAATATAAACCAAATCTAAAATCTAAAAAAATTGAATCAAAAGAAACCGAAATGTAAAAGTTGAAACATAAACACGGTTAACACTAACACAAACGCTTCAGAAAAATGCAAACGCACCTAAATCTGACACAGACACATCTTTCAAAAATAGATGCAACTAAGGAACACAGATGTGTCTGAATGATTCGTAGACATAGTTAGACAACACAGACGCGGCCCTGTAATCTGCAAAAAAAAAATGTAAAATGATGTCGACTATGTAGACGCGATTCCAAATATTGCAGACATAGCAAAAAATCGAAAACGCGATCCCAAAATGCACAAACACGAAAATGTCGAAATGTTGTCGGAAATGTCAGATCTGCAACTTTGAAAACACAAAATTTGCAACAAGAGATGTTAAATGCAAAAGGGACAAGTGTCCCACCGGGCATGCCAAAATGTATATGGTGAAAATGGATAAAACAATATTGAAAGACTAAATATATTCAACCACAAAACCCTAGCCTAACAACAACAAAGATCCACCATAACATATGAAGATTACCTAAGACAATGCAAATCAAATGAAATCACAAAGATTATACCATCATATGTCCAACAGGGTTTGAATCTCCATTCTTCCTATCTTCATTGATCTTGCTTGATATATTTGCTCTCAAATTTTATATGTGCACAAGAGCTCAACAAAGAACGGAAATGTGGTTGCAAGTAGGCTTGATCACATATGAAAGTTTGAATGCTAATGTAGTCGGGTAGTCAGCGGGGGTTTGATAATGAAGGAATCATCTCCTTATATAGAAGACACTATAAGAAATGGAGGGATAAGATTAAGAGGTGTAAAAGATAAATGGTCGGCTAAGATTAGAGGTTAGGTAGAGAAAATAAGAAAATAATGAGAAGGTAGGTAGTGTAGGAATTAAGAGATGAATGACATGTGTTATAGGTGGAAAAGGTTAATGAATTAATTAAATAAATAAAGATTTATTTAATTAATAGAAGTGGGATCAATTAAATAAATAGAAGTATTTATTTAATTTAGGAAAAAGATAATTTAAATAAATAAATGTATTTATTTAAATGAGAAATAAGGCTAGAAGAGGATAAATGAATTAATTAAATAAATAAAGATTTATTCAATTAATAGAAGAGTTAGGCTAAAATATTTATTTAATTAGACATGAAAATTTTAGGTGTCTACAGTTTGCTTGTAAAAGAAAGAGTTCATGAAACTGATCAAGAGTTGATGTGTGTCCCTGATGATAATGACATGTGTAAATTAGATTCAGAGATTTCAGTTTCATGTGATGCAATCAACTAATAGAATGAATAACACTTGTCAGTTGAATGGTTGCTTGATTGCATATGACAGCTACTACATGTTGTATACAGATGCATTACCTAATGAGTGTGGCAAATATTCATTTGTGAATGATAGAGCAAAAATCATAATGGGTTGTTCAATGCCTAGTTTTGAAAATCAATATGGCACAATGGATGATGGTGGTGGAATGTCCAAAGATATGGTTGAATGTGCCAAGGATTGTGTATGTGATCAGTTTTTTCCCAATGGTATTTTCACAATGGTAGTTACATATGTAGATGAGAATCGGATTTTTGACAAAGGTAAATTTTGGTTCTACATTTTTGGTGGCCCAGGGCCACCAAACAGAGTTTGGGTCTGATTCTTGGAAGCAGTATACATAGTGACTCTGTACCCCAATGGATAAGGCATGGTATGCTTCTACCAGAGATGTGAATTCTTTCCATGCCCATGGGGGGTATGCATCCCCAACTAGAGCCATTGTTAGCCGTGAAATTTTGGCCCCATTAAAACCCATCAAACTCCAATAGAATCTTTTTTGAAATCAGATTGGCAGGAAAATAAATCCTTGACAACTCGTGCCAAAGGTGGGTCCTAAGTCTTGTAATCCCATTCAATATACTTCACTTTTCTAGGGTGTCCCTCGGGAAGGAATACGACACTCAGCAGAGGATGTTTTCTATTTTTGCAGAGTCCCGAATCGAATGGCAAAAATTGAATATTTTGTCTTCATTGGGTCCCGCTTTGTTGATTGGGTAAGCTTCGTGTTCTATAGTTGTGGATGTGTGGGACCACTTGAGACTTGATGGGAATGCCTTTTCTACTTCAGCGACTCTCAAGCAGATGAGAGAATGTGTGTTGTGTGATGTCTGAGTTGGCTACTCGGTACTCGATGAAGTGCCCTAATTAATCTCACCAAGCCCCTGAGTAAAAGGAGAAAAGACATGTGGCATATGCTAAGTAAAGGTTTAGCTGGCAGCTCGGAACTCAATGAGATGCCCAAATTTAGCTCCACCGAGTCCCAAGTAAGAGGAAGAAATGTGTTATGTAATGATTGAAAAGGAATGAGAATTGTCAACCTAGCAAGATATTTAGGATATCTTTAGTGAAACTCAAGTTGTGTTTAAACGTGGTAAGGTTTATGATCTGTTGGTTGAAAAGACTATTATATGAATGTATCATAACCATTAGTATGGCCCAAGTCAATCAACATGCCAAAAATGCCAGCACTTGAGTTTTGCACTCAAATAGATGTCAGAATCACAAAGATGCACAAGATTGTTCACGTGCTTTCGAAGAAATAAAATTGCGGAAAGCTGATTTTTGTGATCACGATCATTTTTGTGAAGCTAGAGTTGTGATGGATACTATACAGTTATGCTTGTAAGGACGATGAGAATGCTCTTATATACAGATCAATGTGAAGATGAATAAATTATTAGTGTATATGAGTGAACGGGTTGGATATTAGAAATTCATAGATGTTTGTAGCTATGTTAAGGCCTTGTAAGAAATGGATTGTATCGCAAAAAAGATGTTGAAATCCTGAAAGGAGACTTGTGAGAAATCCGTCATACAACCAAAGGAGGCTTGAAAATGCACTAGACTGCTAGAGAGGAACAAGGTGATTAATGTACAGATGCATACTATTTTACAGTTTGCATTTGACTAGATTTCCTTTGGCGGAAAAAATTTCCCTTTGGATGCAGAAGTGTGGGGAGATAGTGGGTGATGCAGACACTGAGGAATTAGATTGGTAGCGTCACAAACCCACACTCTCAAAGTTCTCCCCTACTAGGACGAGTAGTGGAAGCTGCTCGAGCTGGTATCTTCTACGTCTATAACCACCCATGATCGGTGGTGACGTGGTTGGTATGGTGGTAGGTCCCCTTTGATGCTCTCTAATCCTGGGCATGAATGCTACCACACAAGGCCATCCAGACGATTACACATCAGGACAAAACATAGGCAACCGGATCCATTCGGTATCTCTCAAAAAGAAAAAGGTTGATTAGGTGAATAAGCTAGACACATGTAAACAACATGTAGCTTGTGCATTCCTTATGTTATAAAAGGAATACCAACGTTGTATTAGGGGTTCTGAGTTTTTTTATTTTCTGGGTGGGTAGAATAGGACTTTGTATAGCTCTTCACCAGAGGAAAATTCCTAAGGGAATGAATGTACAAATCTTGCAGTAATTTCAATTAGTAAATGAGCAGACTATTATATTGTTGCAAAATTGTCTCCGTTTGTATTTTCTATTTTCATATGAATCAAAACGTTAAGGATGTTTTAATTTTTTCTTGACATTTTCCATGTTAATGTGTGATTATGCTTATGGGTTTCCTTCAAGGAAGGAACTAAAGTCTGTATGCAAATCACTTTGAACTTAGGAAATAGTTTATGGATTAACAAGAATGGCTTATGTAACACAATAAGAAGTTGCACTAATGTAAGACATTAATGTCTGAAAAGCTCACTAGTTTGAAGTCAAATAATGTTTAGGTTTGCATTTGTGACTAAAGAATTGACTATGTGCCTTGGGATAGACATTGGCCTCTTGCAGTCCAGGATTTGTTTCAGAAACATTTCCATAGCCAATCTTCTTTCTACCCCTTTTCCCGCTTTTAGTTTTTCAGTCTGTGTGTTCTAAGATATTCTCAGAAGCAAAGCAAATGGGATTTAGCTTGAATATAAAGAAATGTATGTAATGTCCTTATCTGTTTGAGAACATTCCATATTTCATGGACCTGTAGACTAAGATGTTGCAAGGTTATTATCTGTGCAGGCCCAAAATAGGAACACCCTCTTGAATATGATGGAGCTCGAAGTGAAGAAGGCTATGAGAGCCTTATGCTATTGGAATTCCCTATCCTTAGTTTGTTCATAGTTTAGAGACCGCATTGAAGATTTTATCCCCACCTTGGAATGTGATGAAATCCTTAGGACTGAGAGTTGCAGGAAAAAACACCAATAGGTTCTTTGCTTCATCTTAAAGAACTTGTATCATTATTTTAGAATAATGTATAACATATTTCATTAGAAAAGTGGAAGCACATAAATATCAAGGTAAAGGTATCATGCCACATGAATAGGATATCCTCAAAAACATTTAGGTTAGCATATAAACAACATGGAAAATAGGATTTACACCATGAGATGAGAAAAAAAATTATGCTAGTGACTCGTTTGAGACCATTGGGTATGCTCGATTTAGTGTTAAATGAATCTAGAAAATAGTTGTTCATGAACCCTACGAAGACCTAGTTTCCACTAACCTCTTCCATGAATTTGATATTCTTTCTATCGACCTTGATCTCCAATACTTTGAAATCATAATTTTTGACCATTTACATAAAATACCCCTAAACACCTTTCAAAATTAAGCACCACAAAAAAAATATGGGACATCATGACCAATCCCATAGGTGGATCATATAAAGGGCTTCAAGGTAGGCCTCAATATGCTAGAATATTTTGAAGGGGAAGAGAGATCTCAATTAGATACATCCATAAAATCTTTAAAAAATAACAAATTCACAAAGGATGATTCATCCACACTCCCTAAGAAAGATCTCAGATACATGCTTCAAGATGAATTCAACCTGTTGCCAACACCCATATAGTTATGTGATGGTTCAACACTACTATTTGAGGATGTCATTAATACCAATTTTGGGATGAATGATAATTTATATATTATGAAAACCACAACTACTACAAATCTTGAAGAAAATAAAATGCATGTCACCTTGCTCAAGGAATATTTTTATGTTTACATGGTTCTACACTAACATACTAGGAGTAGATCCTTCTCTAGTTGTAAAGTACCTCATTGTGTAACCAAATGCCAAATGCACAAAGTATAACTTACATAAAATATACCCCAAAATATTACTCTCCTAGTCAAGGAAGAACTATAAAAACTCCTAGATGTAGGATTCATCTACCATTTATTACCTCAAGTGGATCTCCAACATTGTATAATTTGTCAAAAAGACTAAATAGATCCAAGCATATAAAAAATTCCATGATATCAATAAGGCTTGTCTTAAAGATTAACCTACATAATATCACCATCATAGTTGATTCTACAATGGGACATAAAATGATCTCCTCCGTGGAGGTATTCTATAGCTATAAATTTAAATAGCACTAGAATATCAATGCTAAATCACCTTTATAATTCCATGGGGAAAATTTTGCTATTAGGTTATGCACATTGGATCGAAAAATATGGAGCCACCTATCAAAGAGGGATGACTATCATCTTCCATGATATAATTTATCATGATGTTCAAGACTATGTGGATGACATATTGGACAAAGATAACACTAGACCTGAACATCTTGCAATAATGTAATGGATCCTTCAAAGGCTCAAACAATACAAGGTTTATCTCAATCTAAATAAGTGTGTATTTGGGGTATTGCTAGAAAACTACTTGGCTACATCATCTCTCTATGATGTATAGAGGTTGATC
Source organism: Cryptomeria japonica (assembly GCF_030272615.1). Classification (NCBI taxonomy): domain Eukaryota; kingdom Viridiplantae; phylum Streptophyta; class Pinopsida; order Cupressales; family Cupressaceae; genus Cryptomeria; species Cryptomeria japonica. The sequence goes on from NC_081412.1 coordinate 516,041,704, forward strand.
CAATAAAATTTAAATTTATCAAAGAAAAGCCTACATGTCAGAACCTTCAGTAACTCAAAATTGCACAAAAACTTACAAGCCAAGAGGTTGTCCATTACTCATTAATAGAAGTGTTAACCATATGCTCCTTTTAAAGAAAATATAGAACCTCAATAGGACCAACCATGCAAACACTCATTTGATCAAACCAAGCAATATTTGACTAATTTGTTAGTTCTTAAGGTGACCATTCATAATCAGCTCATGTTATACATATCAGATACTCAACATGCTTTGTATGCCCTATTAACAATGATGATCAAGGTTGAGAAAGGGAAATATATTGCCTAAGAACACTAGTTGGTATGAAGATAATTATACAATCACAAATGAGGTATGCCTCATTATGGTATTTTCCTCCTACAAATTGAGTTAATGCATGCTCATACATAAGAAAACTAGTGGTGAAGATTGATCCACTAAAATACTTCATATCTAAAACCACAATGATAGGAATAATGGCCAAATGTGTTATGCTCCTTAGTGAATTTTGTATTAAGTATGCTAATCAAAAATCCATAAAGAGACAAATCATTGCAAAAAAATTGGTAGAAGCACCTTTAGGCACTCATACACCTAATTTATTATCTCATAAACAAATATTATATTATATACAAATACTCCATGCAAGTCTTGAAAAATATCAAGCTAACTAATTGCAATCTATGTGAACAAGAAAAGAAGGATCATGTATCCATACATCTCAATCTACACTTCTTCTCCTCACATATGCAACCTACAACAGATGCCCAATAAAAATTAGCCAACAAGCTAAAGGTTACACAATCCAACCTCAATAACTAATCATGTGCTTACTTTTATAGAAACAAGCTTGCATGCTAAGTGGCATCACATACTAAGTTTCCCTTTTTGGTAGTAATTTTTTTCACTATTAAATATTTTTTTGATGTACAACCCACATTAAATATGCATCCCAATTTTACATTAAACATACAAGTGTAATCAAGAATATCTAAATTATGGCATATATGTATCCTTATATTTTCTAGGTGCATCAAAAATAAATATTAGCTTTACATTGCAAGATCAAGTTGTGCAACAAACCTTTTTTGAATATTATACAACTTTTTGTATAGATTGCATAAGGGGTGAAAAGTAAACTCAAATATCAATGAAATAGTCTCTAAAGCCAACATGTACCATCAAGATGTCCTCCATGTGCTTCATCGAGATACACACAATAATAACCAATGTGAACAACATCTCAAACATGAAACCTACATCAAATTGATCTCCAAATACAAATAATAAATTGTGTCAGCAAATAGCCCTAAGTAGTTGCTAATAATTAATCATGGTAGCTAGTTGCTAACACATCCAACTAACCATACCTCAAAACCAAGGTATATTCATCATTACAAGTAGACCCTATGCTATCAACATATTTAACCCAATGTCAATCTTAATCACAAGCCCTTTTATATACACTATTCGACATAAATAAGTCATCAAAGGTAACAACACAAACATGCAATCTAAAACTCAAGGCCTTCAAAGCTATAGTATAGTGAGAACATCTAAAAAAGGACACATACAACTTGAAACTCTCATTTAATGGGTAATGTTGAATCCAAAAATAACCAAAGCATCCAAAATTCCACCAATAGAACTCACATAGAAGGTTTAGTATATAGCACCAATATCGTTTAATACTAGGAAACATCCACAAATGCAAGCCAACTAAACCAATATAGCACAACTCTCTCACCAATAGTCTCCATAGCTCATCCAAGTTCTCAACATCATAAGAGAGAGAAATTAAAGAGCATCCACACTATTATTAAAATAATGAAGTATAATAATAATAATAAATAGCCACAAACCTAGTTACTACAATGGCTCCACACAAGCCTCAACTCCAATTTCAACATGAACCTCCAAGTAGAAACATAAGACCTTGAAGAGATAACCTACAAATACAAACCATGTAACACATCCTACCAAAACCTCTAAGTGCTCAAGTTGTGATACGTAAAATATCCTTCACAAAACCACAAATAAAAAATACTTATTAATATCCAACTATTCAACTCAAAGATCAGACATATGATGTGATTCAATAGACCAACTAGGATGTAAGATTTCAAATTGAATATTTATTATAAAAATTAAATGATAACCCCAAAACTATCCTCTACACTTCTCATATAGCCCCTCCTAAACTAACTCTATAGCTCAAGACACCTTCCCATAAGAAGACAAAAAAAAACATGTGAAGTAATCCTTAAATAAACCCTCTAAAACTAAAATTCATAGCTCAAGACTCATTCCCATGAGAAAATAAAACATCAAAACAAAATGCATCTAAAAAATGGTGGGCTCTACCTATTAGGTAATTCACTACTGAAAGGACCAAGAATGGGGAATGAGAAATTGTTACTCAAACAAACACCAAGCACCAATTTCTCTCTCCAAGAACAATCTTCTCAATAGGTCCATACTAAACATTTTTCAATCCCAAGTGTAGGCTCCCCGATCTTTCTATGAAATCTCATCAAGGAGTAACTATCTTAATATATGATCTCCAAGATCAAGAGATTTCTAGCCTCATGCAAAATCTAATATAGGTGTAAAATCGATAATCTCTTTCCATTCAAACTTTAATGCAACACCACCGCAAGTAAATTCACAAGAAAAATGATCATGTCACTCATCAACCAAATTATTACAAATCATCATTAATGATCCAACTCTAGAATCAATAACTCTCTATGGCGTCATAATATATGTCTCCTCAAAGGATCATATGTCCCAAATGAACATATTTTCTTCTAAAAGAACATATATCATGCCAAAACTCTAATGTACAATCAATAGTCCATTTTGGCACAGCAACATTTATTCTATAAATAAAAACCATTCATCAAATTGATAATCAATAGTCCAAGGGGTTGAGCTTAACTAGTTAAAATGTTGGGCTTTCATTGTGGAGACCCAAGTTCAATTCCCCATAGGGACATCCAAACTGGAATTCTAGTTGTGATTCTTGTTCTTCCATAGTTGGCTTCTAATATGGAGGTGGTTTCTAAATAAAAGTGGATTTCTAAGTAGTGACTCTTGGTCTTCCATAGGTGATTTCTAGTGTGTTTTCTTGCAGGGAGCTTGTATTGGTCTCATGTTGATGCTTGAATGAGAAATATATTTCTAATCATATATGCAATTCAAATTGATAATCATAATCGACACTTCAATCGAACACTTCAATAGCCTTTAATGGTAGTAGATTTCAACATTTGCAAATCACATAAAGATAACCATCTCCTATTAATAGATCTTAAAATAAACAATTCTCACTACATATAAGAAACATGATCCAACATCTCTTCCATGGCACCAACTACAAAATATCATCCATCACCAAGTGGTGAATCCATGTCACTATCAAAGCTCTCACTAGACCATGATACCAAGTTACACATGACATTATGATAACTCTCTCCTAAATGAAGATCATCTATGGTCCCAACTACAACAATAGTATCTCTAGAGGATAAAGTAAAACCAATATCTTCAAACCAAGAAGATAAACCACCTCCTACAATTAGAAGTTAATCATACACCACCAATAATACATCCATATAAATAACCATCTGGTTTCAAAGCTCCAAGTGGACAAGGAACCTCCATAACAGACTAATCATCAAGTAATATATGTGCATAAAATACCATGTCACATGCCAAAGCTCCCAGTATATAAGGAACCTCCATGACACCACAATTACCACCCAACTAAGTCTCACATGTCTTGCACCATAGTTAACAACTCTAGGTCCCATTACACAACTTTATAAAGTAATACCATCTCTCTGCCTCATAATAGCAAGCAAATCAATGAAGTGGGTGACCAAACCAAACCAACCAAATAGAATATGCATCCACACTAAAATATATAGAGGTATAAATGATCCATGTCCAATTTATCCAGGAAACTAGTACCTATACATAGCTTATAAAACTAAATAACTTGTATCTCATAGTATAATGTATGAATTCAACATATACATTAGTAACCATGTTAAACATATACAACTAGAGATAAACATGCAAATTTTACCATGATGCAAACATCCAATCACTCTTAAATTTTATCTTTCATAAACTCACAAAGTGTCACAATCAAAGGAACCAACAAATAGTTCAAATATAAATGTAAGTGACCAAATTGCATATCAACATCTCTGAACTTGATCCATTATGATTGCTTAGAAAATGGTATGTCATCTATAAGTACAAAATGGAACACCATGAACACAAGATATAATATGTCAAATCAATGAGAAAAATCAGCTTACAACTAGACTTTTCTAACTAAAAATATATAAAGAAATCACTAATACCATAGTTCAATACTCAAAGAGAGCTTTTTGTTGACTATAAGAATGCAAAATTCTAACTCCTGGAGTGAACATTATGCTTCTCGTATTAATATCCCTTGTGAAATTTATATAGAAAATGGGTGGTTAGGAGGTGCCACTAAATACTAGAGGGCCAATAATATCTAGCGATCACACTAGCAGTAGTGGGGGGCCAATGGAAAAATAATAAAGGTGACAATCTACTCTATCTAATGGTAGGCGAGTGATTCCAACTAGTGGAGGTGGTTAAGGCTAGGGGTTTTCTCATTGCCGACAAATTATGTTGCTTAGCCAATACTCCATTCACTAGGCTTACACACCTATGGGTTGGTTGTGCCCAAGGGTGTGAAGCAAGGGCTTTTGTAAAGGAAATTTAAATTAATTCTATAGACTCGACACACTAATTGACACCACAAATCAAAAATATTCTACAAATAATTGCTTCACTTAACTATCTATTTGTTGACTATGATTACGACTTGTATGATCATATGGATTTAGTGTGACTATACAAATAGATTCCTTCAAGGGCATAAAAATGGCACAAAAATGATTAGAAACATAATTGTGTTTTATATGGATCTTTAAGTTTTTTGTCCAACACTGAGGTCTATATTATCTAGGAATTCTCCAAGAAAATCTCACCTCAAAAACTCTCACTTGCCAAATTGTCATTAAACCCAACAACTCAAGTCTTACAAACATATATATAACCTTGAAAATTCCTTCATTCTTTTCCTACTACATCATGAATTCGTTTGTACACAAGATTTTACTCATATCAAGGGTTAATAACCAAGAAGATGTTTTTTTCCTAAAACCTGACAACTAGATGTTGATACCAAATAAAAGAAATTTGCAACCATAATAAACTATTTCTACATAACACCGTGAAAAAATATGTGAACAATTGTTCATAATTCATAATGCAAAAAAAAATGTACCATCAAGATGACATAAGATGTACCTTAAAAAACCCTTAGTGGGGAAAACCTAACCTCCAAAAGTATTCACATACTCAATGTATTATCTCGTGAACAAAATTTATAATACATGTATATAGTCTTTTTGCAAAGCTTTTGAAGCATCAATTTTCCTGATTGTGCTTCATATAAACAAGAAAATGAGAATCATGTAACTACACATCCCAATCCATACTTCCTCACGCCACATAAGCAACCAATATGCAACCAACAAGAGATGCTCAATCAACCTAACCATCAAGCCAAAGATTACACAAGCCATCCTCAACTACTTATGTGCTTGCTTTATCTTGCAAAGTGGTATTGCATAAACCATGTGCCTCTAAACCATGAGCATATAAAACCATGCCCCCTCATTTTCTTTTTGGAGTTTTTTTCTAACCTATGAGAAGCACACATCAATATATTTCATTAGTGGGCCATATTTCATTAGTAGGCCACAAATAAATGTTAGTTTTACACTATAGGTATTCTGCAAGGTGGGCAACATACATTTTTCCAACAATAAAAAAGAAAGAAAAACACAATAAAAATATAATTAGCAACAAGAAAAGGTAGATAACAAAGTTTTTTTCAATGGAATTTCTCTCATCCTCTACTATTGGAGTTCTAAAAAGATCATCCCCCTATTACAATGGTCCTCTCGTCTATCCATGCACCCTATTCCTCACAATTTTTCAATGCAAGATCAACTCCTAAGCCTAGTCTTGGGGGTTTTGATGCCTCTGATCCAGTCATGAATTCTTGTCAGGTGTATTTGCCTCCTATGCTTTCTAGTGATTAGAGGTTTCAAATAAAGGTTGTGACCCTCCTCTAGAGCATGTTGTTCCCTTTTTGACCATTCCTAATGATGCAACTAAGGTTTTGCTAAAGTAATAGGCAATCTTTTGCAAATGTTGCAAGGGTTGAAGGTACTACTTACTAGAGAAGGAGAAAATACAATCCATACCTTGTGCCAAATCCTCCCTAGACATGATTTATGACTAGGATGTGATGAAAAATGAGGACTTCAATCAGCATACGGGCCTAGAGTGTAGATTCTACAATCTTTGACCTTCTCTACTTAACCCTCATAAATGGGTCTTGGATTCTTAGAGGCCTCTTGTCAAGTGCAAGATCAAGCTCTTCCCATGTGCAAAGGGTTTCTTCATTGCTTCTTTTGCCTCTTCAAAAGACAGATTTGGCGCTTGATGATAAGTTATGGTTTTAAGGAGAGCACTCTATGTCCAGCAAGACATGGTCAACTTTCCTTAACCCCCTTATTGAACATTTAAATGTGTGACCTGTGTGATTTAGAGTTCCAAATCTCCCTCTTTAGTTTTGTGAGAATCGAAGCTATGAGATCACGGACAACTCTATTGGACACTTATTTAAGGTTGACAATTTCACTTCCTACATTGGACACACTACTTTTTCTCGCATTGTGGGGGATATTGGCATCTTCAAACCTTTGCAAGAGGATGTGGTTTTGATGGTGGGGGATAGTCCTTGGACTCAACCACTTAACTATGAGGGTCTCCCTTTCATATGCAAACAATGTTTTACCATTGATCATTTCACTACTAGTTGTCCTCTCTTGATACAAGGGCACGCCCACATGGTGACAAAATGCCAACAAAGATCATCTTACTACTAGTTGTCCTCTCTTGATACAAAGGCATGCCTACATGGTGATAGAATGCCAACAAAGATCGTCACACTACTAGTTGTCCTCTCTCGATACAAGGGCAAACCTACATGGTGACAGAATGCCAACAAAGATCGTCTAACCATTCATGCCCCTAATTTGTCAATTGATGGCTCCTCCAAGGTGACAAGACTTCTCAAAAGAACGACCCTACTTCTCGTACAACTCAAACATGTCATGCTCCTTTTGCTCCTTTGAATCCATTAGAGAATGTTACTTTGATATCTCAACTTGCTTTGCCTACGACTTTGGATCAACTTCAAATTACTCAAGTGATAGAGTGTCACCATTTGTCTTTGCCTTGGTTCCTCACATTTTGAAAACATGAAGAATTATATTTCTTGGAGTCTCATTAGGAGAAAAAAAGGTCTTCCCATATATTTCTCATATCCTCATTCTAAGGTGAAGGGTTTTAGGCTAATCAAAGTAAGTATTGTCTAAGTGGGACCTTCTCCTATACTCATTCTAAGGTGAAAGGTGTTAGGCCAATCAAAGTAGGATAGTATTACTTAGACCCCAAATGTTGGCTGCAATTACATCTCACTCCTCTTCGTCTTGTTGAGAATACTTGCCTTTTGGCTATTTTATTGTACAAAAATCCAAACTCTCTCAATCTTGTTTATCAATACCAAAAACAAATTGAATTTCTAATACTTAAAATTAGTAAGAACATTTCATTAGATCAAATTTTTCATTATTCTACCATAATTGTTGGATTGCTTAATTGATACCATGCCTATTAACTAACATGTCTCTACATAAAAAAATGAATCCAATTATTTTTCATTGCCATGCATCAAATGCTTTTCTACTTGTTTGTATATATTCATTTCCAATTATTGCTTTTGATTTACATTCGTTACTGGAATACTTGTACCCTTTTACTTTTATCATGAAAGTTAATTTTCTAGCATTTACCTTTAAGCTAAAATATATTGTATCTTCAGAATGTTAATACATAGAAAAATTGAATTACAATATGATATATGAAGAATGTAGATTCTTGAGGCATTGAGAGTAGCATAGAGGACCCAATAGTTGAGCACTCTTCACAGCTCTCAAAATTCTACGTTACAATTCAAATCACCTTCATTTTTTTACAACAGTTTATTTGTCAAGTCCCCTACTTGCAACTTTCAGATCAACATCAGCATGGTTTTTGTTCAGATATCCAAAACAGCCCCAAAAAAATTAACCAATAGTTATCACTGAGTCACGTTTTATTGGTGTGCTGATGTGACATCACATGATTTGTCACATTTTTAGATCTAAGAAATACATTTCGTTTAATTATCAGTACTCATGATCAACACTAAAATTTCAACTACCAAAATCTAAAATATTAAAAATATTGAGTATTAAATCAGCAGATGCAATAACAATGGAACATGGACCCTTCCCCTAATAAAATCACCATTTATTCAGATCCCATTTGTAAAATGTCCAATAAACTGCATATTTTTTGTGATTCAAAAAGCTCAGACCTAAATCTGAGATGCTCAAGCACAAATACTTAAGCTACATGCGATACTCTAGTGTCATTTGCAATTCATTCATCGTATAAACCAATTCCATGCAAGCACAAAAAGTTAGTCCATACCAGATTTTGAAATCTCAATAAACATAATATTATAATACCACCTTCCGCTGTTTTAAGCGTCTATAGACAAGTCTTCACTCATCTTATTACATGTGCCTTTTTATTAATGATGAACCATAACCTTACAATCCAAATTCGTGGCCATATTTCTTCAGAACAAGCTTCACATTGAATGCCTTGTAGATAAGGCATGAATATATCAAACATGTACCTAAACAAGCAAACATTCAAGTCCTGCTCTAAATCCACTGCTAGATACAGATAAGAAATAGTTAACTTAGCAATGAGCATCATCTTGCTGACTTGAGATCTGATGAAGATGTAGAGCAATGTTCCATTGTTGAAAACACTGCACATTCAAATCAGTGAATCTCCAGGCAAATGGTGAAGATTTTTGCCCAGTTGACAGACTGATTATTTTGGGGGAAATCAAAAACCCCATCCTCAGAAAAATTGCTTCTGGCAGATAATTTGACAAATAATTAAACAAATGAAAAATTGGAAATATAAAATCATGTTTCATATTGAATAATGGTGGCTTCCTCTACGACAAGCCATTCTGTTCCCTCATTGCTATCTCCTGTGGTTCCTGAACAGCTCTGCAAATGAAAATTGCATTAAATGGCCGCTAAAGGTATTTACTAAGAAAGGATACAGACAAGAAACGGTTTACATACCTGGGCACATGTATATACAAAAAGTGTTAGCCATTCCCAATTATTTGCTAAATACAAAGACTCCGAATCCTTGCAAGCCTGCTGCAAGTAATATAGCAGAGGTGGCATCAATTGCATTTCATAAACTCGAGGTCCTCCACATAGCGTGCAAACACCAGGATCTCCTTGATCTTTATTTGCCAACAGTGGTTGACCTCCAAAGCAATATCTGAAAAGAATACCCACTTTAAGAATCTAACATCGTCCAGAAGCTCTAAACACATTTCTGGACATTTAGGGAAGCAACTCCTTTGGAAACATCGATAAGTGTTAAACTCTTCTCTGCCCTTTTTCAGTAATGTAAATCAATTTTCACATCGACTACCAACCTGTATTGTAACTTAATACCTGATACATTGCTCTGGGTACCAGTCAAGCCTCTTCTTGAACTTAAGATAGGTTCTATCCGCACTCAAGGCCCTGGCATGCTCATATTCCTCCCCTTCCCAGGTTCCATCCTGTGCATCTTCAGCATCATAATTATGTGCTGCTTGATAATCCACAGATGCATGCAAAGCTGACAAAGCCCTGCTGCCACGGGATGGTTGTGACTCGTTTTGAGAATAGATATAAAAACATGGAAGCACTGCATGCATGACAAACAAATATTTTAGTTATTATAAATTTATATATATTGTGTGAGTTTGCAAAAGTTAGAGACCATTGGAAACCATAGACATATAAAAATGAAAGAAACTGAAAATTAAGGAATAAGCCAACGGAATATAAGGGAGCAAGGGCCCATTCTATCCTCAATACCATGAACAATTGTTAGTTAAGAGGGAGGGACATGATTTAATCGATTGAAAATTTGCACCAGGCTTCTCAGCCTTTAGCATCTTTCCCTGCTGCTAAAGGTTCTGGTGGATATTAGGATAATGTACATATAAAGTTATAAACACCTCAACCACCTATTATGAGATCGATGTGGAGTGATTTTTTTTAATTATCATTTTGTTAATTGCTCAAATATTCCAGTGTAAGGTTAATAAGGATCTTTTGAAAATTTGTGAATCAAATACAGCAGTTCAAAGGAGCAAAAGCCCATATTATTATCCAGATGCTACGTGGCTTTGTCAAAATGTTCTGCCTATTCTAATTGATCAGGAAGGTTAATAAGGATCTTTTGAAAATTTGTGAATCAAATACAGTAGTTCAAAGGTGCAATTGCCCATATTATTATCCAGATACTAAGTGGCTTTGTCAAAATGTTCTGCCTATTCTAATTGATCAGAAAAAACATCTGAATTCTATTTCTATGATTTTTGCGTGACATGGTCCTCCAGAGAGATGTTCTGTTTGCTTTTGATATTGAATGCCTATAGCCTGACAACCCCACTGAAGGTGGCCTGCTAGCATCAATGCATTTTGTCACTGGTTGAGTTTCCACAAGACATAGTTGACTTCATTGTTCATCTTGCTGAGATGGTGCTCAGCCAGTGCGATCTGGAATTCAATGGCAAGTTCTGCACACAGTTAAGAGCCATTGAAGTGGAGAGTAATTTTACTGTGATCTATACTCGCTTATTTTTGTGCTTTCTGGGACTTGCAGGTGGAAAGCATAATTGATGGTAGTGGTTTGTTCTTCTAAAAAAGATTTATTGATGATTTTTTTCAATAGTTTGACTCCAGAATTTCTCTGCCTAACTAACTCAAAGCATATAATTCTTAATCGGTTACAATCTTGGAGAGTGTTGTCCTCGAAAATTACAATTTTGGTCATCCTGGGATACTAAGCACTCAACGTCTTCAAAAACAAATCAATGCTTACCAGTATATAACAGACTCCTCACACCACCCATTGCATTAGAAAAAGCTTTCACTGTCAGTGAGATTCCTCGCAAGGGAAAGCATCAAATCTGGTTTTAGCAGCATAGAAACAGGGTCTTCAACAAATTATGGGTCCAGTATTTAAAGATTTCTTTTTGCTTCTTTGTTCTACAAGTGAAGTTTGAGGGCAGGAATTACTTAGTCCTATTTACAAAAAGAAAAATCTAATTTGTTTTCAAGTTCAAAAACTACAAAAATTTTCACATGGGATTTTTCATTTAAACTTGGATTGGTTGCATTAGCTAACGTTACTTGGGCACCATATACAGAGGTCAAAACAAGTCAGATCAGGTGAATTGCTGTAAGCTGACCTGCAATCTAGACAGTGTTTGTGCATAAAGATAATAGAGTTAAATAATATATGGGGTCCATGCCACCAAAAGATGAGAGTATTGGCATATTATTTTCAAATCAGAGTACATGAATATGCGGGAAAAAAATATAATTGATAATAATGAGAACATCCATTACAGTATTAAAAGTAGGTATATAGTTACAAATTAGTCAAATCCATATGGTGGTGTGTTAATGACATTATTATACAATGCATAGCAATCAGGTTCGACAATTTCAATAGGTTGGAGAATGTGAAAGGTTTCCTGACTTTGGAATTCCAAAAATGTTAGAAAAGGATTAAAACGATAAAACATTAAAAAAATTCATGATCACAAAAACAATATAAAAATTAATATATATAATAGAAATATTTCAACATGAAATCCTCATGGTATTTCAATTTTGGACACATCACTCTACCATACACTATCATATATAAACTTAGAAAGTGGCATTTATTCTCAACCCTCCATCTTTTAGGCCCTAGTTCTAGCAAGCTATAAATGGCAATATAAACTGTAGACACCTAAATCTGTCCATGCTTCACCACACTGGAGTTTACCCCATCCTAGCCAATTTAATAGATGATATCATATTTATAATTTATTTCATCAATTACCTTTAACCCTCACCCTTAATTGAATAAATTTAGATTTATTTAATGAAGTTTAACCTTTATCCCTCACCTCCAATTAAATCAATTTACCACGGTTCCTTATACCTTGGTGTATAATGTCAAATAACATATCAAATCTAGGTTGCTTATTAAATCCTAGCCATTGAATTCATCTACATGGATCAAGATCTAAACTTTCCATTACTTGACAAGTGTCCTAACCTACCTACCCTACCCCTTGCTCACACGTGTAAGCATGCAATGGTCACTTCATAGCCACCCTACCTCTTACGCATGTTATAAGGTAGCCACCCTACCTCCCTCACACTTGTATCTTTCATGAGCCTCTTTATGTGTGTGCTCACATGTGTGAGCACACCTAGCTCTTACACCTATGGCACACGTCATTCTCTTGCTTCCACCTAGTGACACTTATCACAAGGCTAAACCCTTAATCCTTGCCCTCACTCTCAATTCAATCCTAGCCATCCATAAGACATTGTATCTTGGCCCTTGATTTTCATCATAGAAAATCTAAAAATTGAAATCTTTGCTCCCATTTTGATCATCTTCCATCATCATATCCATATGCTGCCACTTTCTTCATCTATCAATTCTATTCTCAAATCGTGCTGCTACCATAAACAACCAAATTCACCCCAACAACAACAACATCAAAAAGAGTAAATCAAGTGAAAAAAGGTGCATTCCACTTTAGCTCAATCCGAGGAGCAAGGTCATTCGAGGTAAAAAGATTTGGTTTATGTTTAATCTTTATGTTCATTTCCTCATTTGATTTTCTTTGTGCTCATAAACATCTTCAAAATAAACCCTCACTGCATGATATTAATTCACAATCATTGATACAATTAATGCCAACATCTTGATCCAATGCATGTGCACTAACAATAAAGTATTCATTATGTCCATCAAGGTTTTCAAAATGTCTGGCCTGGAGTATAAGAGCATTTGAAAAAAGGTGGTCAATGTCACAATCAATATGTTCGCTTCATATTGGCAAACTCTGTCCAATAGTTTTAGCCCCTCTAGAATAGAGATTTGGCAAAATCCCTTGAGGTTTTGTTGAACATTGTTACTATAATACAAAGAGAATATAGAAATCAATTAAAAATGTGGTCAACAGCCAGAGGCTTGAGACGTTAATGTCTTTGCTGGATCTTTTCTTATGTAAATTTAATTATTCATAAATAGGAACAATCCAACTGGATCTCTTCTCTATTTTTGGGTTTCCACTACTGCCTTTAACCTTTGATATATTCATTGAGTATGTAACACAACAAACTTGTCCCCTCTTAGGCCTAGCCAAAGCAGGAGATTGTGAATCGTGACAATGATGTGTAGCTAGTTGCATTCCCTCAAGCTAAGGATGATTCAAATTTAGGTTTAGCCACACCTGATCATGGTGATAATGCCCCCAAAATTGAAATGATGAGGCAAGTCGATCATGAAGCATGTCCTTATTTTGTTGTAAAACTCATGAAATGGTGTTACAAATGTCAGCTTAAAGAGACCAACTGCACCCTAAAAAAACTAAGTTGCCGAATCAGGTACGGGAACGGGAATGGGTAGGTGGGTACGAAACGTCAGTACGGCAAAAAACAATTGAGGGATTGGGTACGTTTTTGGTTCGTTCATACAAAAATTAAAAACAATTGAGGGATTGGGTACGTTTTTGGTTCGTTCATACAAAAATTATATATATATATATAGAATTAAGTTTATAATGTCATATACCAATACATATGCTAAACAAAACCATTACAAATTTCAAATTTTGCAACATAACATACTAATTTAAATTCAGTTTTCAATATCAAAAAGATCAAACTAGAATCTCATGATAGATAAGTTCTGAGTTCACTAATCAGCACTGCAGAATATCAAAAAGATCAAATTAGAATCACTAAACATTTCGGCATCTAAAAACACAAACCCCAGATGAACCCACAGGAGATTCGTTTCAGAATCCGATTCCGGTACATTTCATACCCAGAATCGCCTGAAAAATCCTGCAATTCAGCAACTTAGTAAAAACAACTCCAATGTATGCATAACACACAACAACATAAATGAACAGGTAAGACACCAAGTTCCCTCAGACATACTTCTGTCTTATTAGGTCCCTTTCAATACCAACGTCACCTTTTAGGAAGCTAAACAATCCCTCTCCGAACCCAAATTGTAATTTAAAACACCGAAACCATGGTTAGACAAAAAGGGATACATAATGGTGCACTCTTGTATGTCCCTTTAAAAAGATTGTTTTAACCTTAAAATTAAAGCCAAAAACTCATAGTTAAGAACCATCTTTTGATAGTTAAAACTTAAAATATAATTTCAAATGCAGAACTCATAATGCATGAAATCAGTGATCAATTTGGGATAATGTCAAAGGTGAAAAAGAAATATAGGATTTACTAGGCTAGTTTAACCATATGACTCATTCACCACGCTGTTTTTAATTAATTCCTGTAATGGCCATTCTTCACCTCTAATCAAGTTTCAATTTCAGTTAAACCATATCCTACCTTATTTTATTCACCAAACAATAACTTAGAAAGGAATGCACACACAAATATTATGCCAAGTCTCTTGTACCAAGATCTTCCTTGTTCAACATTTTGAACAACAGTGATTCTCCTAGTTATACTAACTTACTAGTAACTTGTAAATGCCATAGGCTTGTGTGCTCCTTAGAAAGAAACCAACAAGGCTTTTCCTTGTTCAAGGTTTTCAACAACAGTGATCCTTCTAGTTACACTAGCTTACAAATGATATAGGCTTATGTGCTACTTAGAAAGAAACCAACAAGGGCACTAAGTAGCACATGGACTAAAAACTGTAAACACCACTCATGAAATTGTGACCAGGGACGCACAGATTCAGTATCAACTGCTTAAAAGGAAATTGGTATTCCCATACAAATATTAGAATTAGAAAACAAACATAAAAATTCTGTGGCACACAACTACAAATTAGCTGCTAATATATTTGAATGTACAAATTTTAATACTTTTGATGCCAAGTCTTGTCTCCGAACGAGACAATCATATAAGTCTAGAAGGCTACTAGGGGATAGGGTATAAACAATTTACAAGAGTCTTGAAAAATTTGAAGTAAATAATTCGTGTATACAATCAAATGTATAATTCCTATGTAAGAGGAAAAAAAGTAAAACAAATGTATATGTTAGTATAGATAAGTTGGAAAGCATTTGGTAGAAATATGAATTGGGCCATTTGTAACAGTTGTGAAATTCTGCTATTTTGCATAGGTCAACTTAGTACTTTCACCATAACATCATTGAATAAGCAGTGATTCAATTCTTTTGATTCATGTTTATGGAATAGTGATTGTTATTGTGTAAGAATTTCCCTACTATTCTGCCATATCATACATAAGCAACCATAAATAATAAAAAGCCTAGAGTTTTGTTTTGTCCTGCATATTTATGTTTTGTATATCGAGATAACTCATGTAACTTTGCATAGGCCTGCGGAAGCCCAAATTCATTCTTAGACTACAACATTAGTGGATCCTCAGTGTTTTGCTATGAATGAGTTAACAACAGTTTCACTGCCACTTTGAACAACCCATGTCTAATGTAAATGATAAGATGGCTCCTAGCCAACAAAAACTTAAGCAGTGACTAGAGGTCTGGATACAATACTTGCAGAGAATTAAACAACAGAATATGGAATCCCAAGACACATTCATTGCAAACAACAATCATGGTAACATATATGAGATGTTTTCAAGTGTGTTTTCTAATAATATAGCCTGCGTTACTGGGTTCGGCTGTTTAGGCCCGCATATGGCAGAAATACAGGACATGTTCAGGTCTGGCTCCAAATCCCAACAAATTCTCCGACTTCCCATCTCTGCAACAAAAAATATAAAATTTCAATCTCATCTCTAACTTGCCTAAGTCTCCAACATGTCCCTAAGCCTCGCATTTTCTGGCAGATCCAACAATGACGACATCACAACACGGATTGGATTGTGCCTGCCGATTTGAGGGGTCATCAACAGCGGATCATCACAGGTATACTATTTATTATAATATCAAAGTAGCTGGGTACACCCATGCCCCTCCCCCAGCGCACATACCGCCATATTGGATACAGATATGGCTTGGACATGTGTCGGATACCATATCCACATGTTCTTAAAAACCACTAATTTTCTAGCTGTGTCAAATAGTGATACTATGTGATTTGATTTAAAAAAGTGTGACATGAACCTTCCTAAACTAAATTTAAAAAAGTTCATTCATACAATTCTTGTTTTGTTTTTTTGTTTTTTTGTTTTTTTGTTCTTTGGTTTTTTTGTGAAATTTTATATTTTTAAGTTTAGATTATTATTGTTTATTTAGTTCTTTATTTTAGATTTTAGTTTTTAATATATTTGGAAATTTTTGTTTTTTAATTAATATTTAAATTTTACTTTATTTTATCTCAATTTAGATTTAAATGACATTATTGCTAATTTAAAAATAGGTCCTAGCTTGTATATTTTTATGTATATTGTAAATTGTTTGATCAACTCATAATTATTTATGTAGCAATTGTGTGTCTATGTTGCTTTAAAAGTCATGAAAATATCCTCTAATAACTTAGAAATTTGAGTTAAATATATGTCTGTTTTTTCTTATAGATGTTGTATACATCCATATCCATATTAGGGGTCTTCAAAAATGGCCATATCCGTATCTCATATTTTATCCATATTAGTATCTGTATATGTGTCCATGCAACTTTGTATAATATACTATTGATTATATCTTCTATTTATAAATATTTATATATAATATACTGTGACGTACAGTATTTAAATATTCCATTTATTGGTAATTATGAGTATCATTACTCTTATAATTTATAATTTTGTTATACATATATCTGTACCCATACCCAAGGAAAAAAAATTGGTGTACCGCCATACCAGGTTCCAATACCCATTAATTGGTGTAACTTAGAATCTAGCATAGTGACTTGTAAGGTTGGGGCACTGTTGTTTGAAATCCAGATAGAATGAACCATTTGTGTTGAACGTGAGAAAATCATTGTCTTTGCAAAAGTCACACTGAAGGAACAAGAACTGTGGATTTCTAATTCAACTATCAATGGATATGTAATATGTATCTAAATTCATAATATCTGGAAATAGATCTTTTCATAGTGCTTTTGATTTCTTTATGTGCAGTGTATGGGGAATACTTTTCTGTAAGTTCCCATTCTTGGTAATTGAAAAAAATTCCTGAAATTCACCCTACCAGATGGAGTAGTCTGTTTCTGTCATGTCCCCACCAAAATGAGAAGACACAGCCTTTAAACTATATTCCAGATGGCTGACTTAAAGACAACGGCAATTTAAATAAGAGTCATTTAATATTGATCTAAGGAAACGATGATCATTAAAATAAATAAAGAGAATAGTTCAAGACAGCGATTTCCTACAATAGAAGTTAATTAAAATATAATTAAGGGTCAAGAGTTATGACTCTTTCAAAAGGGCAAAGATAATGAAGAGGCATAACTTCTCCCTCATATTTGAAAGATAAAAAAGGCAGAAGAAATCATTTGACGTGGGCATCCATAAAGGATCAAAATGGAATGATGAAGAAAATGAGAAGAAAAAGAAAAATTATCAGAAATGGAAACTAATATTAGCAGCAATGCTACTTATGAGATAAAGATGATAAATTAGTAGAAGTATACATCTAAATATATGTGTTCTTACAATAAAGATATTTGCAGAAATTACTGACCTTGCAAGTAATCCAAATGCTCTTTTATTATAACCATATAATGGAAGATTCATTTGATAGTGCATTCTGAATTTAGAGAAACAGGTTGCAAAACAGAAGGCTGATCAGCCTTTCGAGTTCACAAGAGACCTATCTTTCTTCAAGCGTGCCACCTCGAGATGGAGTGCTTGTGGGCTGGGAGACGTAAGGGTGCTCCTGAGCTTGATGGAGGGGGTAATCTCATACTCATATCAAGCACGCCACCATGAGATGGAGTGCTCATGGGCTGGAAGGCTGGTTAGTGCTCCTAGGCTTGATCAAGGAGGATGGAGTGCTTCCAAGGTGAATTGAGGGATGGAGTCGATGGGCTGGGAGACATAAGGGTGCTCCTGAGCTTGATGGAGGGGGTAATCTCATACTCATATCAAGCACGCCACCATGAGATGGAGTGCTCATGGGCTAGAAGGCTGGTTAGTGCTCCTAGGCTTGATCAAGGAGGATGGAGTGCTTCCAAGGTGAATTGAGGGATGGAGTCGACTTACGATCCTACAGTCCTACCATACTCCGTGGGCCAAGGGGCGAGTGAGTGCCCTTGGGCTTGAAGAATTCTCCAAGTATGCCAACCCGCAAGGGATATCTATTACAATATTTAATTAGTATTTTAATGGTCAGTAGTGTAATTTTTGCTTTATTTAGTTTTCTATTTTTGGCTTCTATTTTTAGAAGCAATTGTTTCTTTTTAGAAACATCGTCACTTGTAATTGCCTATTTAAACGGCTCTATAATTGAATAAAGTAATTTGATTATTTGAGCAATAATTTTTCATTGTATCAAAGCAGGTCGATGGGATTCTTTGAAGTTAGGCGAATTTTTTAATAAAGTTTGTGGAGGTGCAACATGGAATTTATTCCAGAAAAAAAATTTAATTGTTTTTTTTTATGAAAAAAAAAAACGATTCTGCAATTTTCGAAGTCAGTTTTTGGTGACTTGCCTAGGGTTTCTGTGCACAGATTTGGGTGACCAGAATTATTTTTTTGAGCCGTGGGCTGGGTTTGTGCAAAATCTTCCGTTCACTTTTTTTTACCTTCGCGATTCTGGGCGCCAATTTTGTTTTCGTCGTGGTCTGCAGTAGCGATTTTCTGCTCGCGTTTGTTTTCGGCGGCATTTTTTGAGTTCGCAATTTTTACCAGGTCAGTGATTTTTCCGCAGCTTTTTTTGGGTCTGCTTCACGCGATTTTAGGTCTGCTGGGCGAAGTTTTGTTTTCGGCATGATTTTTTCATCTGAAAAATCACAATTTGCATCTTCCAACAGACATTATTCGACCTGTTTTCTGCGTGTTTTTTTTATCTGAGCAAAACAAAATCGCGATTTTTCGGTTCTTGTCTGCCCGCGATTTTCCTGTGGGATTTCGCGATTTTCAGTGGAAGTTTCTATTTGGCGACCCACGGATTTTCCTGGCTTTCTTTGACGCGATTTCCGCGATTTTTGCCCGATATTTTCAATAGCAACGGTGGCATTTCTTTTGCGATTTTATCAGTTTCTGGTTTTTTTTGGCACCGACTAGGGTTTCTGGTTTCTAGACCTACACGGCGGCTAGGGCATCAACAACGATTTTTTTAAATCATATTATTTTCTATTTAATCTCATTTTTTAAGCAAAATCAGATTTTTTTTTCTTCTGCAGGAAATTTACTTTTCTGGGTTTTCCAGAATTCTGAGACTTGGGTTCCGTGTCAGTATTTCATGCCTTGGGTTTTATTAATTTTGCCCCTTAAAAAAATTATTTGCTGGGTTTTAATAGGTTTTTTCACAAAAAACATTTTTTGGGGTTTTACCATTTTTTTTTACAAAAATGATGATTTGTAAATCCAACTTTTAGGGTTTTCACGATTTTTTCCTAAAAAATTGTCTGTGGGTTTTCTGATTTTTCGCCATAAAAATTCATGGGAGGGTTTTGCTTGATTTTTTCCTCTAAAATCAAGGTTTTACTGCATGATGTCTAGTGTTTTAAACGGCTCTACAATTGAATAAAGTAATTTGATTATTTGAGCAATATTTTTTCAATATCGTGGGCCAGGGGGCGAATGAGTGCCCTTCGGGTTGCGGTCTCCCCTCAAGTACACCAACCCACAATGGATGGACTAAGCCCTACTCATGATCTCGCAATACAAGGGAATTTCCCCTTAAGACTGCAGCTTGCAAATGTTACAACGAATTCCTAATGAGAATATTATGGGAATCCAAATTGAAATGGCTATTGCTTATTTGGATTTAAATATGAATGATATTTATGGATATCATGATGTTTACTAATGATTAGAATGGTATATGATATTATGGCTTATAATTTAATGTCAATTTCCAGTGACTAACATTGTCTGCAGGACCTAGACCAGGTTTTCTCTTACAGCAAACATTTCTATCAATAAATTTGTATTCTTAAACATTTTACATTTCATATTTTTAATTGAAAGTATGGTTTTAGGGCAAAATACAATAATATTCCCAAAAGGGGACTTTACAGTTTCAATCAATCAGGAATGTGATGCCATGATGTTGGGATGAGGGAAAGACAAAAGCATCAGAATGCAAATGGTTGCAGGTCCAAACAATAGAAAAAAAATTCACACACAGAGGTACTCGCATGCATATTTAATAGGAAAAAAAGATTCAAAACCTTCAAGAGAATACTACATTACCAAATCAGGTTCAAGGGTTCAGGTATGTGGGTATTTGGGGTCTAGGGAGGGATGAAATAGGCGTTGGGTTTTGTTGACATGTTTTTAATGACTACATCGAACACAGAATAAAGTTACCAACAGTCACCTTACTCTCTCTTGATCAAGGTTAGGTCATATGCTAAGATTGCAAAAAGATAAAACGGCTAACTCCAAGGTTCCTATTTGCTTCAGACGTGACTCAGTTGGCAAATGTGATATGCTGGTAATCCAAGGGGTCTTACGTCTGGATCGTTCTTTCACTTCTTCGCTGCCGCTGGAACTCCATCATCAGATATAGCGATTGCGTGATGCTTCTGCTTCGAACGAACTAAAATGAACTGAAAATAAAGGGGAAAGGGTTTAGAAGGATCTAATATGTTCCTAAGGGCAGTGATATCAATAGTTAATGCTTTGGTGGACAAATTCCAAATAAACCAAGCTCCGCTTCGCCAAGTTTAACTACAACTCTGCAAAAACCGGTGCAATCTTTTGAGGATGCTAAAGGATTTTCATATTGAGAAAGTGCATTTGAATACCCAACACGGCGCAATCCAAACAACTATTCACAATCGAACATAGCACAAATTTGGGGGTTCAGACTAACTTTACACAGCATCTTATAATCAACAAGATACCAAAAGTATGAACCATGGAAATTCATCAAACACCATCACATTTTCCATTGAAAATCAAAGCACTTTACTACTACTTTAACTGAGGAAGGTGAAACCATGCAAGTTTTGAAAAAATATTTTAAGTGGACACCATCAGATAACAATGTTTCAATGTTATTATCTCAAAACTTATCGCAACGATTTCATACAAGTCTTCCTATGCTTTACAAATGAGGGGGTCACCCCTTTATATAGGCTTCAAGCCTTGGCTACATGCAAACCCTAATTAGGGTTTCACCCTGAAAGATTCTCCACTCAAGATGCAACAAGGTGGGAATCAACAATTAATACCCACTAAGCCCATATACAATTAATTCAAATAAGCCCAAAAATGGCATCCATTTGTACATTAAATGCACCTCATTACACCAAATTCACCCAAAATACAATGAATATTCCTCATGCAGAAATAAATGCCCATCATTCTCCATGCGATGGCGACATGCAAAAGGAGTCTGTCATAAAATCATAAATGTGGCGGTTGCTTGCAAAAGATTCTTCATAAACTCGACATGTGTTGACCCGACTGCACTTGACGAGAAACCTCTAGAGAGAGAAAACTTTAGGAGAGAAACTTTGACCTAGCAAGAATTTTCTCGAAGTTTTTTGAACTTACCTTGCTTCGGAGGAGATTTTGAATCATTTTTCAACACCTATTTTTTAGGGATTTTCCACAAAATTAGGGTTTTGGTCGAGGAGATAGAAAATTCTCCTACAAATCCAAATCTGCAAAAATTTTGAAATTCGAACAAGATTTGGTGTCTAAAAATAGATTTTACTAAAAAAATTGTAGAGGGGATTTTTTGCCTTTTCAATCCATCCTTGACCCTCCTTTTTCCCTTTGCCTTGGAAAATTTCGTCTTCTGACCTGGGCATGGAATTCATGTCCTAAAGGAGGAATTTTACAATCTTCAAGTTTTCCTTGACTCGGGTGCTAATTCCTCTTGGTGAGGGAATTCAAGACTTTTATACTTTCCAAAGCCACCTCACTTTGGCGCCCTTCTCTCCGTGTTGGGCGCCATTTGCATTGTACCAAGGAAAAATGGATTTTGAACTCCTTCCATGACAAGATGTGTTTGGTGCCTTCCTACTCCCATGGGCGCAATTTTGCTTTCATGATGGAATTTTGTGCACCTTGGATTTTCCATGACCACCCTAGATTAGCACCCTACCTAGCCCCTCAACTTGGATTTTCCATGACCACCCTAGATTAGTGCCCTACCTAGCCCCTTGGGCGCTATTTCCACCCTGGCAAGGAATTTCATGATTTTCTTTCCTTGATGACTTGACCTTGGAGCTCACCTGACTAACTAGGGCGCCAAATTGACTTGGTGGAGGAATTTGGCAAATTCAAACTTTTCCATGACATACCTTCTTTAGCACCCTAGACCTTCCCTGGGCGTTGATTCCACTTGGTCATGGAATTTGACAATTTTGGAGTTTTCCAGAGCAACCTCATTTTGGCGCCCTCCTGGTTACTTGGGCGCTATTTTGCATGTGCCAAGGAAATTTGGATTTTTAAAGTTTTCCATGACTTGGTCAATTTAGTGCCCTGACTCTTCCTTGGGCGTTGGATTCATACTACCATGGATTTTTCACATTTTCCATCTTTCCTTGATGACTCCAATTTGGCGGCCTACTTGGCAGTTGGGCATGGATTTCACTAGATGAAGGAATTTCACCTTTCATTCATTCCCAAACTTAGAGAATTTTGATGCTTCCAGATTCAGGATGCCATTTCAAGGATAGAGGCGGATTTCCAGACAAGAAATTTTCTTCAACGTTTCCACTTCTAGAATAGATGCCTCATACTTGGCCATTTTTTTATCACTCTACCTGCTCTCTGACTTTTCCATTTTTTTATGCCTCATATTTGGTCTTCAATGTCAGCCTGCAAGGCCCTGTCACAAATAGACTTTCCAAAAATAGAAACCGTCAGCTAGAGCAAAATAGAACGCAAGGACACTTACTAAAAATAGAAATTACTAAAAAATAGTAATTTTGATTTTTGGCAAAATGAAGGCATTCTGGGACACAGTAAAATCCCTAAAAAATAGAAACTTTCTAAAAGTTGCTCCAATTTCGCTCAAATTGTACTGGGAGGTTCCTTGAAGAGTCCAATTCTACACTTAGATTTTCAAAAACCCTAACAGAAACCCCTAAAATCTAGGACTGAAGACAGAAACCTTAGAACTAACAAAACGATCCCTAGACTTAGCCAAATTTGCTCAAACGAAAAGCAGACTTGATCAATTCAACCCCCCAAACACCTGCAAAGCAAAGAGACTAACGAGACCAATGCGAAAAGACCCAAAAAACAAAGCCAAAAGAACGGAAGGGCCTAAAAAGTAGGGGGTCCCCATTTGCAATGGGGTGATGTGTGAAAACGTCACAACAGGTTTGTTTTGGGTCCATCCATACTGAAAACATATTAAAAGAATAAATATTTACATATTTTAGTCATGTATAAAGATATAAGGTACCTAAATTGTATATATATTGACTAAAAATTATGAAAGTTAGTAGGTTAAATAAAATCTAATATATATCATAGTTGCTAGGACACTCATACCCCAGCCTCTAGTACTCATCTCCCATACCGGATACGCGTCCCTATCTTGGAGACATGTATGGAGACATCTCTAGACCAAACATTAGGAGACTTAAGATGAAATTTCTTTGCGTCTCCTATACATCTCCTATAAGCATTTTTAAAAAGAGCAAACTTCCAATGGAACTTTTTCAAATATATCACATAGAAAACATTGGGTTTTCGAAAAGTTCTGATATGTGGTTGACAAAAATAAAAAGAACTAAATGCACTAATAGATTTGTAATTTTCCTTTTTTTATAAAATTTGACAGCTTATTTTGGGGGCAAAAAATTTCCTTATTAAATCCCAAAGAGGTAAGAATATGGGGCAAAAAATTTCCTTATTAAATCCCAAAGAGGTAAGAATATGAGGCAAAACAATAGTAAGGCTTAAGGTGTGTACATGCGTTGAATTTTTATCAATTGATTGGAAATATAGTCATCTCCAAGTTTCCCCATACTGTTTTAAAAAATAATGATGCACCTCCTAGCTTCTTTGTCATCTTCAAGTGATTATGGTTTTAAATATATTATTTTCTACAATGATGATGTCATGTTTATAAAATATAAATTTAATTAATCTATTTCAATACTTTAAAATGTTAGCTTTGTTTTCAAGTAGCTGTCTCTGGCCTTTGCTAAGTTCCTATCTCTAGACCAGACATTAGGAGACTTAAGATAAAATTTCTTTGCGTCTCCTATACATCTCCTATAAGCATTTTTAAAAAGAGCAAACTTCCAATGGAACTTTTTCAAATATATCACATAGAAAACATTGGATTTTTGAAAAGTTCTGATATGTGGTTGACAAAAATAAAAAGAACTAAATGCACTAATAGATTTGTTATTTTCCTCTTTTTATAAAATTTGACAACTTATTTTGGGGGCAAAAAATTTCCTTATTAAATCCCAAAGAGGTAAGAATATGAGGCAAAACAATAATAAGGCTTTAAGGTGTGTACATACATTGAATTTTTATCAATTGATTGGAAATATAGTCATCTCCAAGTTTCCCCATACTGTGTTTTAAAAAATAATGATGCACCTCCTAGCTTCTTTGTCATCTTCAAGTGATTATGGTTTTAAATATATTATTTTCTACAATGATGATGTCATGTTTATAAAATATAAATTTAATTAATCTATTTCAATACTTTAAAATGTTAGCTTTGTTTTCAAGTAGCTGTCTCTGGCCTTTTTTTAAATGGCATACCAGTACCCGTCCCCATCTCCCGTACCAGTACCAATCTAATCTTTAACTTATTATAATATGTACCCATGATATGAATGGAGTAAAACAAAGATGTGTGAGCATAGTGAACTAAATATAACATGTAAACAAAGAAAAAAATGAAAAGTTTTGAGTGTGAACAAAGAACAAAAGAAGCATTGAGCACTAATGAGGTCTATGGGCAAACAAAAAATATGAATGAGGATTGTTCCACAAGTAAATAAAATCAGCCAGAAAGTGTATGAGCACAAAAACAAAATTCATGGGACCCAAGGCATTTGGATGATAATAAAACAAAGTTTGCATCATTTGTAGTCCTCCAATCTTAGCAGAGAAACAAAAATTACAATGGTGAGGTGCAAGGTCTTTGTATTGGCCTTTTTTTTCCCAAACTGCTGCTTCCATCGATCCTGCTATAGAAGTTTGGTGCAGAGATTAGGAAACTTTAGATCAACACTAAAGTGATATTGAGCGTACCAAAGAAATGCTCGTAGGATCTGGGAAGGCTTTTTAGCGTGATAACTACCATATCCTCTTCAGCCATGGTGCGGCCAATAGCTTGCAACTAGTCATCGATGTCCTTCATCTTTGTAATATGTGCCTGAATAGATGTCTTCTCATCCATCATGATAGAAAACAGCATATTCTTCAAAAAGAAAGCTCAGCTCTTGTCGGATGTTTCATGAAGATCCTTCAAGAGAGTCCAGATCTCTTTAGCTGTTTTACTTGAAGGCACTTGAGGGAGCTGATCATCTATGATTGAGAGTTTGATAAGCATGACAGCCTCTAGGTTTTGCTCATCAAATTTATCCCGATCTATTCTACAATGGTCATCTTCTATTCTTAGTGGTCATCTTAGTTGTCGACTTATTTAGCTATTTAGTTTTTTAGTCGACTTATTTAGTTTGTTTAGTCTTTTAAGTGTAACTACTGCTTCTTTATTAAAGACGCATAGTTAGCTTTTTGTTATTTAGTTTTTTAAGCTTTTAGCTTTTTAGTTTTCATTTAAAACGACTAGTTCTTATTTTAGAACATCGTCTTGTAAACTCTTTATATAGGGTTGTATATCGTTGAATAATTCATCCGATTATTTTGAGCAATCAATTTTTCATGGTACCAAAGTGGGTCGATGGGATTTTTTAGGGTTTGGTGAAATTTTTAAAAATTTGTAACCTCTTGCCTGCAAAAAATTTAACTGTTTTTTATGAAAAAAACATTTCTAAAATTTTCGAAGATTTTTTTTCTCCAAGTTGTTGAAGCAACATCGAGGGTTTTTGGTCGTCAGCCTGTGCGTGGTCATTCCCATGCGCGTCTGTTTTTTTACAGTCGTGTGTAATGTCCCCAATTTTTAGGACTTCATCCAAATGCACAGTTTCACCTGTTAGCCACCTCCGCAAGTGAATCCAGTAGTTAGGAGGTGATGGAGAGTGCAAGGAGGCCCCATACTCAGCTAATTTTGGCCTTGGTCACTCTAATTAAAGTGAACTTTATATTAAAATGTTATGAAGTTACTTTATTCTAAAAATAGAAATATTTTATAAAGTGACTTTATAAGGAGGGTGAACTAATGGTAATATTATACTATAAAGTTACTTTTACCTTAAGTGGCAATATTACATTAAAAGTGACTTTATAAAAGATGTTTATAAAGTACAATTTAAAATCATAAAGTGACCCCCCCAACTTGCACACCTACCTAGGCAAGAGTTTAATAAAGCTTAATTGAGTACAGAGGTCATTATTATAAAGCTCTTATTATAAATCCCCCAAGGCTGAGCGCTCAAGGAGGAATATTCTACTTAGAATCATAGGGATCGTCATTATTATAAAGCTCTTATTATAAATCCCCCAAGGCTGAGCGCTCAAGGAGGAATATTCTACTTAGAATCATAGAAATCTTGGATCCCTAACTTGGGCGTAGAAATTTGGGAAGAAAAGAGGCTTCACGGGAAGATTTTTGGCATTATTGTTATTCATTTTTTGGAGATTACTTTTCATCAGCAGGTCTGCAATGTGGTTGACAGAGATCTGAGAGCAGATTGGAGACGAAAACCTCCATCTTTGGTGACAAGACATAGCCCCTTTCACTAATTCAACATTTGGACACACAAAGAACTTCATTTCAGGCCATTGAGGGCCAAACATCAGAAGTTTGCAAGGTTAGACAGCAATTACAGGGCTTTTACATCAAGTCTGAGCATATTTGGATGATCTTACCAGCAATTCAGACATTATTCCAGCAGATTGTACCATTCCTAGTTGAGCCATACATCGAATTCTTGCTTGGAGTTTGTAGAAAATAATTACAAGGGTTTTAACTCAGCCAATTGCACTAAAATTCATTGTTGACAATTAGGATCAGCAAATAAGAAGTTATTTTGGAGAAATAAGGTCATATGTGATCAACATATTCAATAATACAGGGAAATTCTTCATTCCTGGAGGGCCACGCCTGGCAAGGAGTTAGAATTCCATCTGGGTCTACATATTTCTTCATCAATTGTTTTTAGTAATTCATTGTAAGGTCAATAAAGTCAATTGGAGCTGTCAGCACATTTAGGAAGCTCCCATTCCATCATATATTGAATTTCAGTCAAATAAGGAGGCTCAACCAAGGAAGCTCTGGATACTTGGTATGCTATTTGAGCCCTGTGTGGAATAAATTAGTCATTATTTGTCATTGTGTTTGAAGCAATAAAGAAATCAGAATTCTGAATTCAATTTTCAGTCCTAGATTAGTTGTATTTTGCATACCTCTTTCATTGTGCAACATTCAAAAGTCAATAACACGCAAGCAAACCTCAAAACTCTTCAAAACCCAAAACATCTACAGGCTGGTCAAAGAATTTTATTTAAATAAATCTGTTAGATTGTGCCAATCAGCAGTTGGCATCTTTCATCGTGATTTTATTTACTAGAAAATCGCAATTCATTCTCGGCTAGGGTTTTTCCGAAATCATGATTTCTTCTTGAGGCGTAGAAAATTTACCTATGGTTTCTAGCCATTTTTGGGAGTATTTTTATTCGCGCGATTTCCATGGCTTTCTTCCCAACTTCAGTTTCGCGTTTTTCAAGCGTCGCTCGGGATTTTACGCATGTGATTTTTGCCATTTGTGGGGGGGGGGGGGGGGGGGGTTCACGGATTTTGTGCCCGCGTTTATTTTCTGTGGGCAACGGACGCAGTGTTTTCGTGACCTATTTGTTTACCCACACAATTTTTTGCGACCTGTGGGTTTTAAATTCACAGCGCCGCAACTTTTGTGTTTCATCGACGATTTTTTAGCATCGGGTTTTGTCTTCTGTGCAATGGCTCCGCTCACGACTAGGCATTTTTTGTCCTCCTACTACTCACACTACTCTGTTTGCCTCCGCGAGGAAAATCGTGGGTCTTTGAAACTGGTGATTGGTGTTTCAAGCGGCTAGGTTTTCATGAGTGGGTTTTTTCATATTTTTTTGCCTTCAAAAATTATTTTAGTTTTTATAATTTTTTGTTTTTAAAAAACTATTCTGGGTTTTATTAATTTTTTCCACAAGAATTATTTATCTGGGCAAGGCCTCTCGTCCTACAAGTCCCAAGGTTTCCACGATTTTTTCTTGAAAAATTGTTTGTCGGTTTTTCATAATTTTTGTCCTTAAAAAAATTATTTGGAGGGTTTTGCTTGACTTTTTCCTCAAAAATCAGGCTTTTGCTGCGTGATGTTTGTTATTTTGCCATGCGACATTTTTAGGGTTTTCACAATTTTTTCCTCAAAAATTGTTTGTAGGGTTTATAAGTTTTCCTTTAAAAGTATCACCTATAATCCACGATGTTCGCGTGGGATTTTGGTTATTTGGGTTTTACCGTTTTTTCCACAAAAATGATGATTTGTAACCTCAGATTTCTTGGTTTTTCGATTTTCTCCTCAAAAATCGTGAATTCTCTTTTGGAGGGTTCTTGTTTCAGCGTTTGATGGTTTTTTTTCCTCAAAATCATGGTTTCAAACTTCAGTAATTCGCATGTGCCAGATCTCTAATTCGCGTGTGAGGATAAAAATCAGCTTGGATGGTTTTTGGTACTCTTGGTCATTTACATTCTGCAGATCCTGGGAGGGCCTCCATAGCAACAAAGTGTTCTTTGCATTTGTGATCAAATGGCCTGCAGTGTCTTCTATAGGGTATTGAGTACAATAACCATTAGGGAGGGTATTAAAATAATATTAATATCTATTCTTAGAGGTCATCTTAGTTGTCAACTTATTTAGCTATTTAGTTTTTTAGTCGGCTTATTTAGTTTTAGTCTTTTAAGTGTAACTATTGCTTCTTTATTAAAGACGCATAGTTAGCTTTTTGTTATTTAGTTTTTTAAGCTTTTAGCTTTTTAGTTTTCACTTAAAACGACTAGTTCTTAATTTAGAACGTCGTCTTGTAAACTCTTTATATACAGTTGTATATTGTTGAATAATTCGTCTGATTATTTTGAGCAATCAATTTTTCAAGGTGTAATGGAATTTTATTCATTTTTTCATGAATAGGGATGACTTTCTTCACGGTTCCGCTGCAAAGTGAACCCAGATTAATCCAGAACCACTGTGCAGGCCCCTGGCTAGATCCACAAGAAATCCAAACCAGTTACGTACCAAACCTAGATCTGGGCTGCAGGGTAATCAAAGAAGTAACATAGAGAATTCTAAGGCAAAGATAGCTATTGATAGGAGGGGATTAGATAAGAAAGACGAACATCTGTGAGAAGAACATAAAGTAAGGCAAATGGCCAAAGAGAAAGAAGACTAGGAACTAGGAGTGGTATCTAGGAAGGGAAGCAGTTCATAGATGTTGCAGAACATATGTTAGGCAAATGCAATGCTGTCAAAAACAAATGGTGAACTATTATCAAATGAAGCTCAGATCAAAAAGAATTTAAGATTGCCTATTGCCTTGGGAGTCGCATGCCTATTGCCTACTCAAGAAGATAAAAGAAAAGGGCAAAAAAAGAATTTGTAAGCAAACATCTCCTTTCCAATGCAAGTTGGAAAGGGAAAAGAATTCACCATCTCCTCATAACAACCGATCCACCACACTCCACTCCACCATCCTCTCCATCCCAAACTATGAATCCCAATCAACCCAAAAGGCGAATTTCAGAAACCTATATCTCACCCCCATATGAAAAATGCACTATACAGGTGCTCCCACTAGCTTTATTTGTGCATCTAAAAAAGCATCAAGATTGCAGTGTTCCAGCTTCCAAGAAGAAGTGCAGAAAATCAGCAAGAACCACTAGAAAAGAGATAACGTGAACAAATTGAATTGTCTATGCTTCTTGAAGAAAGAATTGAAATCTTTTGACTCACTTTGTAGGTGCCCATAGATACAAAAGGGTGGAATACAGGTGTAGTTAACCATCTAAGCAACAATTTGAAACAGGGGAAATGCTCAATAAGTGAATAGAGACAAGAACAACATCACAGTTGAAAAAAAATTCCTTGGATCCCTATGATGATTTTCTGTGGCTAGACGATCCCAATGCAAAGAGAAGGCAAACCTCTTTATCATCTTTGCAACAAGTGGTAGGAGCATTTTGAGAGCAACTCCAGCCAAATCCAATGCCAGTCATGCTATTTCCATCAAAAGTCACTCTCAATCCCTCAAAGTCACCTTCAAGCTCAACTCCAAGGACATATTTGCTCAGAAGAAAACTATGGAGAACACCATGTACAAGCTTAATTCTATGATCCAGAATACATGTACTCAGCTAGTTGCAGATTTAGTGGGGCAGGGTCTAATGTCAAGCTGAAAAAGGCCAAGTTCCGTAGGCTAGAATTTCTTTATCAGATCAGTATGATCATTCAAAAATAGTTTCCAAAACAGTTCTGTAAATTATTTAAGAATAAATACTGAAAATACATTAACAGTTCAAATCATCACCACACAGAGGATATGCATAAAAGACTGCAAGTTCTGTAAATTTGAAACTATTAAATATCTTCCAGAATTCATATAATCAGCAGAGTTCATATATTCAGAGCATACAGGATAGGCTCTATGCGAGTCTATAGATCACATTACAATACTCAGATATACAAAGCAAGGCTATACTTATCCTATGACTCTTCAAACCAGTTGGATTAGATCAACTTGTACCAGGATTATGCATTTGCAAAAATGGACTTGAATGTGTGATGGAACTGTCCAACCGAGATAGAGGGTATTATCGTTTCCTCTTGCTTGCAGGTGTTGTAGACACACTTCCAAGCAAGAATACTCCAGGTCTGCACCCTACTCTCGAGCTGCCTTCGGATGGTATATTTGTTGCAGACCTTAATGCCGTCCTATTTGTTACAGACCTAAATGCCATATTTCCCTCGGATGATATTCGATATTTCCCTCTGGATCGCACTGATAATGGCACCTGGAAGAGGCACCATGGATCCAAGTTGCTCTCCGATCCACTCTCCAATATTACTTCGAGTTCCTTCCTTAACCTCTGACTGATGTGCCCCCTCCTACAATATCTTTGCAATAAACTCCTTATTTCCTTGTCAGTTATGTCTCCACAAGTGAGTTCTCTGCAAGTAATGGTGATTAAGCTAGTTAGCAATGTAGCGACCAGACCTTAGTAATCAGATTTGCAAGGGTGAGGCTTGCGTCCCACTTTTGCTGGAAATCTGGGGTTTCCGTCCCAGACTCCACTCGTGCACACAGGCTACTCAACCAAATTATCCAAGCATGCTTTCTCAAATCAGGCAATGCCTTTATATAGGCAACCTGTGATGATTTATGGAGGAAGCCAACCCTAAGTTGGTTTATTAGGAAATAAAAGAAAAATTTATTTAAACTACAAATCTAGAAAAAGACAAATCGGCTTGGGAGCCAACCTAGGGAAATTAAAATAATTTTTTTTATTTAAAATTTCCCATTTATTTAAAAATCAACGAAGAGAAAAAGGGCGGGTGTTATAGAACACTACTTGGGCTGACTAGCCCTCTCAAATTGGGGTCGTGACAGTCCTCCCATCCTCTAATTGCTTGACTTCAGGCAATTTTAGACTGGGGTGCTCAAATATCTATATCCCCTCCCAAGTTGCATCCTCTAGCGGTAGTCCCTTCCATTTCACCAAGTATTCTACAATCACCTTGTTCCTTCACCTCCTCTCACATTCAGTACCATTTCAGCTTCAAGTATTAACTTGTCCTCATAATCAAGTGGTGGTAATTCCATTGAAGGGGTAATATGTTGTCCAAGGGCCTTCTTAAGGCATGAGACATGTAAAGTATTATGAATTTTTGCTGTTAGGTGGAAAGTCTAGCTCATAAGCCACCTACCCAATCTTCCTTGTGACCTTGTAAGACCCATAGAAACGAGGTTTCAATTTTTCTACTCCACTTCTTTTAATGCAAGACTGTTGGTAGGGTTGCAACCTTAAAAACATCATGTCCCCTACCTCAAATAACCTTTAAGTTCAGTGCCTATCAGTATATAGTTTTTTTCTGGTTCTGAGCTTGTTGCAGGTTTTCTTTGAGAATTGAGAGCTTCCATAATGTCCTTGCTCTGCTGGACCACATCCTTAGCGCTAGGAACTCTACTATCAATCAAAATAAAATCCACAAAGGAAATAGCATCATAGTCATAGAGTGCCTTGAAGGGGGGGGGGGGGCATACCAATTGACATGTGATGTGTGGTGTTGTAGCAAACTAGCAATACTCTCCCAAATGCAGCCACTTAATCCATGTTGTTTGCTGACCTGTAATATAATTTCTCAAATAACCCTCAATCCATTTCAGTTTGCCCATCCGTTTGTGGATGGTAGCTGGTACTAGGAGTTAATTTTGTCCCTATCAAATAGAATAGCTCTTGCCAAAATATACTTAGGAACCTGTTGTCCCTATCACTTACAATGGTTTTCAGCTAACCATGAAGTCTGAAAATCTCTTTAAAGAACAAATCTACCACTGCCTTGAATTCTAATGATATAGAATGAAAATGAGCATATTTCATGAGTCTATCAGCCACTACATATAAACAGTCCTTACCTTGCACTCTTGGCTACCCTGTGATAAAATCCATCAAAATGCTTTCCCATTTCTGATTTGGAATGGGAAAAGGCTACAATAACCCAGTTGGAAACACATGCTCTACCTTATTTTGTTGAAACTCCTTGCACTCCCTTACATGCTGCATGACATCTCCTTTCATTCCTTTACAAGAGAATCGTTCCCTCACTTGTAAGTTTTGTAGAAAATAGAATGCAAATGTGGCTTCCTAGAGAGTGCATCAGCCACTACATTGTTGT
The DNA here is from genome assembly GCF_030272615.1 of Cryptomeria japonica. Lineage (NCBI taxonomy): Eukaryota > Viridiplantae > Streptophyta > Pinopsida > Cupressales > Cupressaceae > Cryptomeria > Cryptomeria japonica. The sequence goes on from NC_081412.1 coordinate 516,075,144, forward strand.
TCCCTTTTACATATTCAATGTCAAAGTCATAGGCCTGAATCTTACTAACCCATTTTTGTTACCTATCATTCAATTCTCTTTGGTTGAGGAAGTACTTCAAACTATTATGATCAGTTTTAACCAAAAGCTTGCCACAAACCAAATATTGCCTAAACCTAGTCAAAGCATGCGATATGGTCAGCATTTCTTTATCATAAATTGAGAACTTACGCTCAGCCTCTTTGAGCTTCCTACTTTCATCTATTCCCTCTCCTGAAGCATAACATTCCAAAACAAAAAGTAGTAAAAACTTTGGAATTACTAGTACTAAGCACGAACTCATTACCTATTTGAGCCTATCAAAAGCTTGTTGAGTTGCAAGGCTCCATACAAATGTTCCTTTCTTAGTAAGGTTAGTTAAGGGGGCAACAAGCTGTGAGAATCCCTTAACAAACCTTCTATAGTAACTGCATAATCCAACAAATCCTCTCAGCTGAGTTAGATTGCTTGGTTTGGGCGGCTTTGATTTTCTCCCCATCCACACTCACTCCTTGTGCACCAATTTTAAATCCCAAATACAAAATTTCTTGCATCCCAAGAAAGATTGCCATTCTAAAATGCTCAATACCTCATCCTGTTAGAAGTACGGTTGTCGTTGCGTCAAAAGATCAACCTGTTAATGCCCGATACAACCACTAGGCTTATAGAATCCACAAGAGGCGGTTAAGTCATGTCACAAACCCGAGTGCCGCGCTGCACAGCACAATGAGACCAAGGGCACACACCTTGCAACAATCCCCCCCCCCAGTGCAAGCGACAAGGTTTGAACCTATGACCTAGTTGTAATACCACTTGTTAGAAGTACGGTTGTCATTGCACCAAAAGATCAACTTGTTAATACCCAATACAACCACTAATAGAATCCACTGGGGGGCGGTTATGCCATGTGACAAACCCGAGTGTCACGCTGCACGGCACAAGGAGACGAAGGGTGCACACCTTGCAACACATCTAAGTGTTTCAAATGGTCTTCCCAAGTTTTGCTATAAATCAAGATATCATCAAAGAAGACCATAACAAATTTTCTCAATTGTAGAATAATTACATGGTTCGTACATGATTGGAAATTTGCTGGTGCAATTGTTAGACCAAATGGCATCACCAAAAATTGTGCCCATAAAGACACCTAAACGTTGTCTTATGCACATCCCCTAACCTTGATTTGGTGGAATCCTGAACATAAATCAATCTTGGAGAAATACCTTGCCCCATGTAGCTCATCAATTAGTTCCACAATTCGTGGTATCGGATAGCGATCCTTGATAGTTCTTTTGTTAATTGCTTGATAGTCAATACACATCCTCATGGTTCTGTCTTTCTTCTTGACCAGCACTACGGATAATGCAAAAGGGCTAGAGCTATATGCTCCATATCCAAAAGTTCTTTGATTGCCTTCACAATCTCCTCCTTGTACACCTTGGGATGTCGATAGGGTGTGATCATTACCAGTTTCGCTCCCTCTTGCAGCTCAATGATATGCCGGAAACCTCTATTAGGGGGCAGTTTGGAGGAATGTCTTTGAATACTTTACCATGCTTATCCAAGAAAAACTGAATCTGCACATTATTAACTCCTCCTTTGTTGATAGAATGTGCATCGGTGATGAGGAATTCAGCTGCCCATGCTACTTGTCCCTTGTGGAACACCCGTTCCATTCTCTTTGCTGAAATGTCCATAGGACCTTTACTAGATAGCCCATTTAGGACTACCTTCTTTCCATTATGTTGGAAAGAAATCTCCATGGTTCAGTGGCTAGTCTCATATTTATCAATTGCATACAGCCATTGGCATCCCAACAAAACTTCCATATCCATGATGATCATATAAAAATTATCCTTCAATTTATATTCTCCCATTGTCAAACTCCATTTGAGATACCTTCCTAGTGCACGAAAGAATTGTTCCACTAGCTACCTTCACATCAAACCCTTCAATTGCTTCCATGTTCAATCCAAGCCTCTTCACCACTTCATCATCAATAAAATTATAAGTGGCTCCACTATCGATGAAAATGGTCACCTTTTGTCCCTTCAAGACTCCTCTTAGGCAGAAATTATTACAACATGGTTCGCTTGTGAGGGCTGCCAGAGTGCCTCCCGAAGGCTCTTCTACATTTCTTGTTTCTCTTTCAGATTAAGCTTCATCAATTTCTACGTCTTCATCGGAGATAACCTCAGTCTAATGTATTTGCCCTTTTCCTAAACATCGGTGTCTTGGCTGCCAAGGCTCTCGGCATTGAAAACATATTTTCCTCCTCCTTAGCTCATTCTTGGAGGCATTCATTTGTTTTGTCTTTGCTAAAGGTACCCTAGGAGGTGTTGCATTTCTTTGAAAGGACCTTTTGGGCAGCATGGGTGGAGCTGTCCTCTTACCACTGAAACTATCCCTTGCAACTGAATCTTATAAGTTGAGAGCTCTTGTGATGGCTTCTTGGAGAGTTATAGGATTTAGGGCTTTGAGTAACCCTTTGAGAGGCTCAGCTAATCCTTCAACAAAGAGCACTATAAGTCTTTTTCCTGTCACATTAGGCGCCATGACAGCAAGTTTTTGGAATTCTACTACATAATCCTCCACCTTGCCTTTCTATTTCAGTTGTGATAGATCTCTGAAATGAACTTCTATGTCTATCCAATCAAACCTCTCAGTCAACCTTTGACTGAATTCTTCTATGGAGGAAATAGAGTCATGCCCCTGGGTCACCATTCCATGATACCACCATTCATGAGCTACTCCCTCCAAATACAAGCTAGCAAATTTAATAGCCTCCTCTTCAAGCATGGTATTCAAAGAAATGAATGTATCCAATTTTTGTAGCCATGAACTTGCTGTTACACTAATTGTTCCATCGAAATTGGGTATTGTGATCTTCCCCGAGTGATGTTGAGTATCCTTCCTCTCATCATACCCTTTCCTCCTATGTCCTCCTCTTGATTTCAATCTGCAATATTCAGTGAAGGTCATATCATTCTTGACTGCCTCATTCAAAGAATTGTTTTCAGTGTGGAGGCAATCCAATTCACAAGATTGATTGTTATGTCCCCTACTAGGAGGTTGCCTGTTTCCCAAAGGTTGACAAACATTACTATGCATTATTATATTTTAATTCATATTACTAAACTAATGAATGAATTATGATGGAGTCATGAATATAATAATCTTTATGCATTAAGAATTAACATTAATGTAATTAAGTATAATTTTGATCTATTGTTATCAACAAATACAAAATTCCATTGACAGTACTTCTTATATACTTTATACCAGAATCTATGACAAAATATATACTCATTATATATAACAGGATGCAAACACGGCATAGCATAAATATAAACCAATATATGATGATGAGTATGATTCAACATACCCATTTTACTGTTCTAATTATTGATACTTTTTTTCTTTTTTTTTCTCTTCATACAAACTTAATGTCTTTATTCCCTTTTTCTCCTCTATGACCCACCCGTTCTAAAATAGCAGCATGTAACTATATACTTCCTCCCTTACAATGGAAGAGTTGTGTCCCTTCTATAGTCATGCCTCCTTGAAGGGTGGCATCTCTAGTAGAGTAGGCTAATCATCATGCCTCTTACAAATGTATACCTTTTGCCTCTAACTCATCATAATTAAGGTAACCACACCTCATCAAAAATGAATATCAATAATTTCAATATGCACTCTATTCTTATAGTTTCTAATAGATATCCTGCGGGTTGTATGTGAATCACTGCACTAACGTGGATGTAGATTGCTGCTTGTGTCTTTCCTTCTAAGAAAACCCTGAAGTTATGGGGTTATGACAATCCTTCCCTCCCAAATTTGCTTGTCCTCAAGCAATTTCAAGTTTGGATGATTGAAGATTTCTTCTCCTTCCCATGTAACGTCTTCCTCTAGTAGGCCCTTCCATTCAATCAAGAATTCAGGAATAGTCTTATTCCTCGATCGCTTTTCTCTCATATTGAGAACTACTTTTGGTTCCAAGATTAGCTTACCCAGGTAGGGCTTACGAGACAATGCATCATTTAAATCCCTTTGACTTTTGCTGACGATCATTTTATTCCCTTTGACTTAGGGAACACTGCAAGCTGCTATGATCTGTTTTAACCACAAATTTCCCACAAACCAAGTATTGCCTAAATTTGGCCAATGCATGCATAATAGCCAACATTTCTTTATCATAAATAGAGAAATGTCTTTCTGTGGTAGTGAGTTTACAAATTTCAAAAGCAATTGGATGTTTATTTTGCATAGGAACTACTCCAATGCCCTCTATGGATGCATCCCATTCCAATCCAAACAGTAATGTAAAATCGGGGATGGCAAGAACAGGACAAGAACTCATTATCCCTTTTAGATTCTCAAAGGCTCATTGAGCTATATCATTCCAAGCAAACACTCCTTTTTTGGTTAGGTCTATGAGGGGGGCCGCAATTTTTGATAATCCCTTTACAAATCTTTTGTAATAGCTACATAGACCCACAAATCCCCTTAAATGAATTAGGGTTCTTGGTTTGGGCCATTCTTTAATAGCTTTGATTTTCACTTCGTCCACACTTAACCCCTATGCATAATTTTATGTCCAAGATAAAGACTTCCCTCTAAACCAAACTCTCAATTTGACGGTTTTGCATATAATGATTCTTGCTCAAGAATTCCTAAGTTTCATCAATATGTTTAAGGTGCAATCCCATGTTTTGTTGTAGATTAATATATAATCAAAGAATATTAATAGGAATTTCCTCAGTTGTTTCTTGAAAGCATGGATCATGCATGACTGAAATGTAGCTCATGACTGAAATGCAGCTGGAGCATTTGTTAATCCAAAGGGAAGGACCAAGATTTGAAAATGTCCATAATGGCATTTGAAGTTTGTTTTTGGAATATCTTCTTCTCTCATTCTTATTTGGTGGTACCCTAACCACAAATCAATCTTAGAGAAATATTTAGCTCCATGAAGCTCATCAATAAGTTCATCCACTCTAGGGATAGGGTAATGGTTATTTATAGTTCTCTTGTTCAAAGCTCGATAATCTATACACATTCTCATTGTACCATCCTCCTTTTTAACAAGCACTACCGATGATTCAAAACGACCTGAATTAGGTTGGATATGGCTCATCTCTAGGAGTTCTTTAATAGTTTTTTCTATCTCTTCTTTATATTTTTGGGGATGTCTATAAGTAGTAATTACTAGTTTTGCCCCTTTTTCCAATTCTATAATGTGTTCAAATCCTCTTTTGGGGGGTAAACGTTGTGTAATATTATCAAATATCTTTTTATGCTTCTTAAGGATGGATTGTATGGCTTGGCCTTGCGGGGTAGACTTTTCAAGGATCGTGCATTGAGCTGCCCATTCCCCTTGCTCTTTCCTAAGAATTATTTCCATTCTTTTGCAAGAAACTACCCTTGGGGACCCATCAAGTAATCCCTTCAATGTAACTTCTTGACCTTCATGCTGAAAGCAGATTGTCAAGTTTGGGAGGTCCAACATGAAGCATTCTAAGAAGTATATCCAAGGAGTGCGTAATATCACGTTGCCATCTAATGGTACTAAATACAAATCTTCTTTAATACGATGCTTCCTTAAGATCATTTCCAGCTTCATTTTTGCAACTACTCTTTCATCTATAAAATTGTGGGACGCCCCACTATCTACAAGGGTGATGACTCTCTACCCTTTGAGGGTACTTTTTATGTGGAATGGATGATGCTTGGAGGTTTGAGTGATGGTGGCTAACGTTACATGCTCATCATCATCATGCCTTGTTTTCTTGCTAGGACTCTGTTCAATCTCATCGTCAATGGTTGCTTCTATTTTATTGGCTCGGCCTCTTTTTCCACATCTATGCCCTGGTTCCCATTCCTTCTTGCATGTAGCATAGGTTTTTCTTTCCATGGTCTCCCTTATGACAAATGTGCCCATGCTCCCAAGGTCCCTTGCATTTGTAGCATAGGTTCTTTTTCCTGAGCTCATCATGTTCTTTGGTAGAAAAAGTTTTGTGAAATCCATCTTTCTTGTGGAAAGGTTTGGTGTGGCTGTTTGGGGGTTTGTTACTTGTTGATGAAATTTCTAGTCTCAAGGCTTATTCAATGGCATCTTCAAGAGATATTGAATTAAGGGCACTTAACAACCTTCTAAGTGAATCTTTTAATCCTTCCACAAATAGATAGGTTAGCCTATCTTCATCAACTCCTGAAACTCAGACTGAAATTCTTTGGAATTCAGCTTTGTAACTTTCTATAGTTCCTTGCTGTTTTAACTGAGTCAGCTTTTTAAAGTCTTCTTGGGGGTGTTTTCTATCAAACCTTTTAATAAGTTTTTGTGAGAATTCATCATAGGAAGTTATATTTTGGTGCCCTTGGGTGTAAATTCCATGGCGCCACCACTCGTGAGCTAATCCCTCTAAGTGATAGCAAATTGGATAGCATCTTCTTCTGTCATTGGACTGAGGGTAAAATAGGTATTTAATTTTTGTAACCATGCATGGGCTGTGATTTTGTTTGATCCATCGAAATTGGGAAGAGTTACTTTATTTACTTTGTGTCTTAAGTCCTTAATCAGATGCCTCTTTTCTTTCCTAGGTGCCTCATGTCTCCCATCTTCACAAAATTCCCTAAATGTTATAAGTTCCCTAAAGTTAGGTCAAGATTTGTATAAGCTCTAGCAGTTCCTTCGGTGCTATTTGTGGGTGAATCGATTTCTTCTTCCTCCCCTGGTATATCTTCCCTGGGTAGGAAAAGGGGTTTGGGTACCCTAGGTGTAGAAGGTTCATTATTATTCTTTGAATGATTTGAGCTTATGTATCTTCCATTTGACGAACTGTTCTTCAGATTATTGATCGAATTTCCCATGTTTTGCAAGGCTTGCAGAAGTACTTGGGTTGTTCTTTCATTCTGATACATTAATGTTTTGCTTGTCATCTCCATGAACGATTTCAACTCATTTCACATTGGTTCATCCATGGTATTGTTTTGCGTGGGGTTAGAGTTTGCTGCTAGATTCTTTCTTTCCCTTTCTAAGGCTCTTTGTACCCTTTGGCTATTTTGCATTAACTTATCTTTTCACAGAATGGCTGGATATAGCTCTGATACCAATTGTAATATCCCCTACTAGGAGGCTGCCTATTTCCCAAAGGTTGACATACATTACTATGCATTATTATGTTTTAATTCATATTACTAAACTAATGAATAAATTATTATTCATAATACATTCAATATTTATTATATTTAAACCCATCTTAACTTCTTTCCTAACCCTCATGAGGGATGGGGATTTACTGTCATAGGGCGCTGACACCAATCTACAAGGAGGCTCCCTCAAGGTTTCAAGACTTCGTCCTGTTGTGACCTTTTCACACATCGCCCCATTGCAAACAGGGACCCCCTCTTTCATGTTTTCCGTGTCTTGTTAGTTTAGGGTTTTGGCAGCCTGACTGGCAATTTTGAGTTTTCAGTGTTCAAGTCTCAAGTTAGAAATGTGATTAGGGTTTTGAAATTTTGTATAGGATCAAGTGTGTAAAATGTTAGATGTTAAAGTGATCCTAATTTTGTCTAAGTGTAGACCCTTTTGAGTGTAGACGTGTTTTAAACGTTCAAGTCGGTGATATTTTAGTGTCTAAGAGTTTTAAGGTCCTTTAGGGGTTGTTTTCTCACTCCTAGGAGGTAATTCAAGTTAAATTTGCACTTTATCCTGATGAAACTCCTTTATCTCGCTCAAATTTTGGTAAATTTGCCCAAGTCCCGATGCATTTTATTGAAGGTGGTTTGGACCTGCAAATTCCTCCATGGCTGAAGGTGGTTTGACCTCCATTGTTGGCTGAAGCATCATTTTTCAGACTATCTTTCACCACCCAGCTCATTTATACTTGGGCAATTTTGGTTGAAGACCATTTTGAGAGCATTTTGGAGTATTTTCAGAGGTTACCACTGATGTTGCAGGTCTAATACACCATTGTTGCAGGCTGTCCTCAAACTAAACTTCATTTCCAACTCCTCTCATAGTTAGGTAATTTCACTGGGGAAGCGTGTTTATGACATTCTATGGTCATTTTCTGAGTTTGCCACCATTGTTTGAGGTGCTGGTAAGTCTGAAACTACATTTTTCAGACTTGTATTCAGACTGATTTTCTTTTACCAGCCCTATATTTATGCCCAGATTTGACTACTTTGACCTTGGGAAGGTTATTTTCATCATGCATTTGCATTTTATATGGCTGCAACCTTGTTTAGGTGACTGATTTTAAGTGTTGCAGGTTGTCTTCAGACTTACTGGCAGCCATTAGTGAATTCAGAAAGGTGTCTTCAGACATTTTTTAAGTGAAAATCAGACTTTTCCCACCTTTCCTAAGACATTCAAGATTTGGTTTACTCCTTTGAACCTTAATTTTGATAAATTTCTGAGTATGCTAATGTCTTCAGACTTAGTCAAGTCTGAAAATGATGATTTCTAGAGATTTTATGAGGGTTTTAGACCCTATTCTTATCATGTTTATGTTCTATTTTCAGAATTCGTTAAGAATGTAGATGAAATTCCTGATTTCCATTCTTAAAAAGTGTCCAAACAATTAGAAATCAGAACTTATCTAATTCTGAAAATAGCTATCAGGATGAATTTTCCGAAGTTATTGACTTCCAGCTTTGTACAAGTACAATGTCTAGATCCGAAATTGGAGTTCGGAAGGAGCAATTGAGGATTGTCCAAGAGGGATTCTATCCAGAATCCAAATTATCATCCAGATGGAAGGGGATCACAGATACGAACATGCACTTTCTGAATATGGAGCAGATGCGGCAAAGGATGTACGAAACAAGGAACCAGATTCCCTCTCCTACCTATGCGAATATCATGAGGAATGGTATCTATCATGCTACTAGATTTCCACAATCCATACAATGCAACGAGCTAGTCCCCGAATGCGCAAGACATTATGATCCTCTCTCCAGAATGATCAAGACTCCCAAAGGGAAGACCATTGCCTACTTTGCTGAGGACGCCATTACCGAAGTGTTTGGAATTCCCTGCAGTTTAGACATGAAGGATAACACAAAGGATGTGTATGAGGCGAAGTATAAATCGAAGGCGAATGCATGCAAGACCATTGTAAACAGAGAATGGATGATTGAGCCTAGACCACATCATTCTAAGGCACCTACGACACTCATGTGCACAGATTTGAAAGAGGAATATAGTGACTTAGTATTCATGCTTAACTGAGTGATGGGGATGCCACAAGGTGCATTATATGAAGGATGGATGTTCTATATGATCAATTGGTCAAAAATCATCAATGGCAATCTGGATTTCCAGTTGAGAAATGTGGAGAGATCCAAGTCATATGCCATGACTTCTTACCTTGTGTATATACTTGCACGATTTGTCACATACAAAGGATTGATATGCAGAGGTGAAGTCGGGAATGGACAAGGACAATACTGAAGTTATGAATGCTATCCACAGTTGAGCATGTACAGAATATTACGAAGATGTTGCAAGGCAAAATCCACAAAAGGTTGTCCAAGGAGGCAATGGAATTGATTGAACAATATGGATCATGGTACATACAGTTTTCCAATTTCACATACCTAAGGATTTAGGGATTCCAATCAGAACCTTACAAACTTCCTAGGTATCCTACCGACAAAATGATCCTATTGGAGGTGGTGAGACAACTTCTGGAATATGATTTCATCCAGAAGGAGAAGCATAGACCAGGGATGACTTTTCCTATTTTCGTAGGGAAAACATTGGAAGTGAGCCAATCCGATGTTGCAGCTAGTACGGTGATTGAGGAGATTGCATTTTATCGCCTTGGGACATACAAGAAAAGAGATAGATTTGATCTGCACAAAAAGGTTGGAAGGATCAAAGGAGATAGATTCATACACAAGCAGGACATTGAAGATTATTGGGCCAACTTGATGGACAAGCAAGCAATGAAGAGAAATTTGGTCCAGTATGTCCGTGGATTTCATGAGAAAGTGTGAACTCTCTCATTCCTGATCAAATATTGGATGATAAGGATCATACTCATCCACAATATGAAAATGAAATGAAGAGGTCTATCCTATTGCCTAGTTGGTCGGAGCAAGAATTGACAGATTTGAATGAATTGATGAGAGAAGTCATAAGTTTCTCCAAAGAATGGGTAGACAAGCAGATGAATAGATTAGTAGATATGGATGTTATCTTCACATATGAAAAGATGAAACAGGAGGATTCTTCTTCCGAAGATGATCAGAAGACAATTAGTGATATAAGGATTCATGCGGATGAAGAGAATCAAGCTCCAAAGCGAAGGAAGAATACACCAGGAGAAACTAAGGCTAAGGGGAAGAAGATTGAACATGTAGAGAAGAAAAAGCAAAAGCCTAGCGTTCCTTTGTCTCACCTTAGTTTCTCATCAATCAAGAAGATTGATATGCCCAAACAGAATAGAGAATTTGAACAATGTTTCAACACAGTGATTATACTAGATAATACTCAGGAGTTGCATGCCACAGCCACATCCACACCACCTAATGAAGATGATGATCAGCCGGAGTCTCCCACTGTCCTTTTGAAGGTTAGCTTGGGAAAGAATGTGTATGATTTGACTAAGGACAATGATGATGATAATGATGTTATCTCGACATTGAAAGAACTTGATTGAGAGATGTGTCTTGATGACAAGATGGAGATGACTGCTATTCCCGATTGGTTAATGAAGAGCATGGAGAAAAAGAAGAAGATGATAGAGGCACAGCCCATTGATGATATTGATGATTACCTAGCTAGGAGCAATCAAGAGAAGGAGCCTAGGAAAGTTGAGATACTTTCACACATAGCTAGAGATGAGACTGGAATGCGGATTGCACAAGTGGTCGTCCCTATTGGTGATGTGACTATGGATGATGCTACTCCTATGGATTTTCAGATCACTTTGGTTCCCCTTGGACGAACTACAAAAGAGCAAGAGTTCCAAGAACTCAATGATACAGTTCGGGTAATCAATGCAAGAGTAGATAGGGAAATTGAAGAGAAAGAGAAGTATAAAGAAGAAAATATCAGACTTAGGGAGTATATTGCGGAGATAAGGATCGAGAATCCCGCCTTTGTTTCCCCTATTGCAGTTGATTGTGGACTTCACACTGATTACGAGGCAGCGAGGGCTACACTCTCGAAATTGGGAAAATGGATCAAAGATGTGAAAAGACAGGCGGATGATTTCCTTACTCAATTTGTCCAAGCATTTGATAGGACAAGAGCGCTTATATTCAAGATACAGTATTTGCAAGGGGATTGGTATGAATTCCAGCCTATTCAGGAAAAGACTATTCCCAACCTTAGAGCTTTGAAGAGGATTCCTATGTCCACATTGATCAAGGAAGGAGTTGTGCATGATGGAGACAAATATGATTTCCATGGCTAGTATTGTTCATTGGCCATGAAGAAATCCACTTCTGAGCACGCACGCAAGGATTGTGCAGTGATGGAAGGATCAATCCAAGAGATACAGTCAAGGATCATTACATCTATTGAAGAGTTATTGGGAGTGGACATCAATGATGCCAGCGGTCTACACTTAGCAAAGTTGAGAGATAAAATGAAGTTCATGTACTTTAACCAGTTGGATTCTTTGAAGAAGGAATCAGATGCATGATTTGGTTTCCTTGTTGATTCATGTCCACAATTCGCAAAAGCTTATGCCAGATTGGGAGAACACTTTAGATTCTTGTTTCAATGAGTTGGATGTGACTGATGTATAGCAGGGTGCCTTGCCCAGCATTTCCATGGGGGAATTAGATTCTGTATTGGCTAGATTCTTGGAATATGATATAAGAGAAAAAGATGCAAGCCAAAATCTTCTAGAAGATTCCCTACTTGATGATTAGTTATTATTTCATTGGGCCATATGTTGGTGGCTCCAATTTTTATGTAAACCCTAATTAGGGCAACTTTAGGGCATTGTTGGCATGATCTTGGCCCTTGATTTTAAATGTATCTTAGCCATTCTTTCTTTTGAGGCTCTATATAAACCCCATTGCCTCTCATTTGTAAGAGATTTTTTTGAGAATTGTCGGTATATGCTGTAAATTTGAATATAAATCATTGTTCGACTTGATGGTGATTTTTGTTTAAGTGTTGCATTGCATTTGAGGTTCTCATTGGCTCCAAGTTAGATTAGAAATTTAGATTTAGAATTTGCTTTAAAGTATTGTTAGATTGAATGAAAGAATTTGTTGAATGCATTTGTGTGGATTCCATTAGTCCATACCACAAGCCTCTTGTTGATTGTAAGTGTGCCTTGCGTGGTCAACTGGAATTTTATGCGCACTTAACTTCAATTATTATATCTCCATTGTTAATGCATTTGTGTGGATTCCATTAGTCCATACCACAAGCCTCTTGTTGATTGTAAGTGTGCCTTGCGTGGTCAACTGGAATTTTATGCGCACTTAACTTCAATTATTATATCTCCATTGTTATGCATTAACTTGAATGGTAATCAATGTTTGATGGTAATGATTTGAACATCTTTGAAATACACCTTAGATGATTGCATTGAGCTTGTGTCAAATTGTTCGATTTGATGTTGAGACCTTGCCCAATAGGATTCCAGTTAATCATTAACCCTCTTCTTGCATTCTAGGCTTCAGAATAAAATCCTAAACCCTATTCCTTTTGCCCTTTTTTAAGAAATCTTTGTTAGATTAGAGCAAGAGCTGAATTGCAAAATCCTAAGTCATCAACATACTTATTCCAAATCCAATTCATGTAAAGTCTTCATACTGAACAATTGTGTAAGTCCCCAAGTGAAAACAACATAATCACATCAAGCCATTGAGTTACCCACATGTCAAGAACTGACCGTAGAAACCTTGGAATCATCATATCAACTTCTAGTGATCTTATAGCATATAAGATGATTTTGTTCAAGAGAGGGTAAAATACTTTGGAATTTTATTCTGTGTTCATATGTGCATAAAATACACATCAACACGTCCCTACCCCATCTTGGGCTCACTTGTGAGGATTTACTCACCCCTCCCTACACACACCAACCTATCCTCTCATAGGCATTAGCAAATGAATTAAGATGGAGTCATGATATAATAATCCTTATGCATTAAGAATTAAAATAAATGTAATTAAGTATAATTCTGAACTATTATTATCAACAAATACAAAATTCCATTGACGGTACTTCTTATATACTTTATACCAGAATCTATAACAAAATATATACTCATTATTTATAACAGAATGCAAACACAGCATAGCATAAATGTAAACCAATATATGATCATGGGCATGATACAGCATACCTGTTTTACTATTCTGATTATTGATAGTAATTGTTTCTGATTTTCTCTTGATACAGACTTAACATCTTTATTCCTTTTTTCTCCTCTGATGATCCCCCTGTTTTGAATCGCAACATGTAACTGTATACTTCCTCCCTTATGATGGAAGGGATGTGTCCCTTCTATAGGCATGCCTCCTCTAAAGGTGGCGTCTCTGGTAGAGTAGGCTAATCATCGTGCCTCTTACTAATGTATACCTTTTGCCTCTAACTAATCATTATTAAGGTAACTGCACCTCATCAAAGATGAATAACAATAATTTCAATATACACTCCATGGTTATAGTTTCTGATAGATATCCTGTAGTTTGTAGGTGAATCGCTGCACTGACGTGGATGTAGATTGCCGCCTATGTCTTTCCTTCTAAGAAAATCGTGAAGTTTTATTCCATAAGACGATTTTTGGATACTCTCTGTTGCGGGGTCATGACATTGATCTGGTTGACCTTCGTCCACTTCTTCATTTGTCAAGAATTTGGCTCTAAATGATCTGGTATTGACTGAAACTCTTTCTCCATCGGCAACAGAATTCCCTCCATTGGAATTGCTTCCTTCACTCCTATCATTTACAGGCTTATCACCAAGCTGATGTTGATTGAAACCTCTCAAAAATTGGACCACTTCATTCAATGTTTCAGACATGATGTGTAGCTCTTCAAACCTCTTAAAAAAGGCCTTTGCCTCGTCTTCATATGTGTCATCCACACTGGTACCATTCCTTTTTCCCCTCTGCTGGTACCTTTGTTCTCTTTCGCTCATCAATCAATTCCTACAGGCTGGCAAGACTTAAGCTCTGATACCACTGAAAAGGACCAAGTTCCATAGGCTATAATTTCTTGATCAGATAAGTATGATCATTCAAAAACAGTTTCCAGAACAGTTCTGTAAATTAAATCAGAATTGGTACTGGCAATACATTAACAGTTCAAATCACCACCACACAGAGGATATGTATAATATCTCTGCAATAAACTCCTCCTTATTTCCTTGTCGAGTATATCTCCACAGGCGAGTTCTCTACAATTGATGGCAATTAAGCTAGCTGGCAGTGTAGCAATCAAAGCTTGGTAATCAGATTTGCAAGGGTGAGGTTTGCGTCCCACCTTTGCTGGAAATCTTGGGTTTCTGTCCCAGACTCCACTTGTGCACACAGGCTATTCAACCAAATTATCCAAGCATGCTTTCTCAAATTGGGTAATGCCTTTATGGAGGAAGGCCAACCCTAAGTCAGTTTTTGAGGAAATAAAAGATAAATTTATTTAAACTACAAAACTAGAAAAAGACAAGTCAACCTGGGAGCCGACCTAGGGAAATTTAAATAATTTTATTTATTTAAAATTTCCCATTTATTTAAAAAGATCAACAAAGAGCAAAAGGGCTGGTGTTATAGAACACCGCTTGTCTCAAATTGGGGTCATGACACAAGTTGTCACTTCCTATTATTTCAGATCACAACTCATGATTCTTGAGTTACTTTTAGCTAACATTGAGGAAGCTTCTTCTTTGTAAAAACGGTTTTCTATAACACCAGCCATTTTGCTCTTTGTTGATCTTTAAATAAATGGGAAATTTTAAATAAATAAAATTAGTTAAATTTCCCTAGGTCGGCTCCCAGGCCAACTTGTCTTTTTCTAGTTTTGTAGTTTAAATAAATTTATCTTTTATTTCCTAATAAACCGACTTAGGGTTGGCCTTCCTCCATAATTATCAGGAAATAAAAGATAAATTTATTTAAACTACAAAACTAGAAAAAGTCAGTCTGGGAGCCGACCTAGGGAAATTTAAGTAAATTTATTTATTTAAAATTTCCCATTTATTTAAACAACAACAAAGAGAAAAAGGGCGGATATTATAGAACACCGCTTGGGTCGACTGACCCTCTCAAATTGGGGTCATGACGCAAGCTGTCACTTCCTATTATTTAAAATCACAACTCATGATTCTTGAGTTACTTTTAGCTAACATTGAGGAAACTTCTTTGTAAGATGCATTTCTCCACTTATTTAATCCATAAACTGATGGCCAGTTGTTAATCACACCTTAATCCATGGAGGAAGGCCAACCCTAAGTCGTTTTATTAGGAAATAAAAGATAAATTTATTTAAACTACAAAACTAGAAAAAGACAAGTCGGCCTGGGAGCCGACCTAGGGAAATTTAAATAAATTTATTTATTTAAAATTTCCCATTTATTTAAACAACAACAAAGAGAAAAAGGGCGGGTGTTATAGAACACTGCTTGGGTCGACTGACCCTCTCAAATTGGGGTCATGAAACAGGCTGTCACTTCCTATTATTTCAGATCACAACTCATGACTCTTGAGTTACTTTTAGCTAACATTGAGGAAACTTCTTCTTTGTAAGATGCGTTTCTCCACTTCATTTAATCCATAAACTGATGGCTAGTTGTTAATCACACCTTAATCCATGCTGTCTAAACTTTTAAAATAGGCAGCAGAACAACATTTGCATATCCTTCAGCAAGGCAAAAACCATGCCACCAATGTTTCTAGCTAGAATCCTCCTTTAGAAGTCTATCATGGCTTCCCAACTTTAGCGCGCCTTACAAGATAATGATTGATTACTCTTTCAGCTGTAGATACATCCTACAAATAGAAAAAGCATGATATTTTTTCTTCATTTGCGTAAAATGTGGCTAAGCTTCACATAAAAATTCAGAAAATTCTACAATGAATTCAAGTCAAAATCAAAGCACTTCATAATCAACATCTAGTAACCGATTCTTCTTGAGTTGGTGATTATGTGGGGCTTCATTCAGATAAGCCCTTATAGTACATAACCAAGCATTCAACCTAATGACTTTCACCTTTCCTTAGCATCTATGATGTTGTCAATGCGAGTGAGCTCAGTTGTATAGCCTATCTCACTTACTCATCCTCACACTACATTCCAGGTCTTCAACAACCATTGGCCAAAATACTGTGATCAATGTTCAGGATACCACCAATCACAAGGTGCAAACCACTACTTATCTTGTTGGCTGCAAAGGCACTCTTATCAATGCAGACCAAGTGGTTCTCCAAGTCACTTTTTCAGATAATTTCTCAAAGCTCATGTAGAAACTGGCAACACTTTTTAGTTTTTTCTGGGCAGGAAGGAAACGATGCAGACATCCAATTATAGTTACCACATTTACTTTAGCTATCTAGTTTAAAGTCAGTCAAATAAGTTTCCAACCACTAGAAACAGTGGGCATTTGCAAGAAGTTTTGGTTCATTTTGTTCACATTTTGCAGCACACAGACATGGACTCTCGGCAGATAAACATAAGAAGTGGGCACATAAAATATCTATACATCTGCTGTGGTTTGTAACTTTCATTCATGACTTTTCTTTACCAAACATTAGGCCGCTTGGAGGAAAGCTTTTTTCTGAGAAAAGCATAATTTGGTTACTGGAATTGCCTTTATAAAAGCATAATGGCTCACAGAAAAGGTTTTAAGGCCCATTTATAGGAGCACTGCACTGCTGTTATTGTTAAAGGAGGGGTATTGAAGACAACTGGTTTTTCTGGTCTTCTAAGTTGAAGGCAATCA
Organism: Cryptomeria japonica; assembly: GCF_030272615.1. NCBI lineage: Eukaryota > Viridiplantae > Streptophyta > Pinopsida > Cupressales > Cupressaceae > Cryptomeria > Cryptomeria japonica. The sequence continues at coordinate 516,092,081 of NC_081412.1, forward strand.
TTACAGTGTCAAGAGTATAGTTCTCGAGTAGTAGTGAACATATAAAAGCCATAAACCACCATTATAGTAGCAATGAACTCTTCCTGTTGTAAGATTAGAATGGATATACAAATACAGGATGCAATCTTTCTGATCTTATCTGGTGAGGCAATCATTCCATAGTCAAGGCACATTTGGCTAGATGTGGTTTTAGTGTGGGTGTGTAAGCCTAAGACACAAACAAGTCCTTTTCAAGGTAAAAAATTTATTACAAAAATAATTCAATATTTTAGAGATGATGTTGAAACACAAAATCCAATTCCTGTTGCTTGACAATCTTCCTTGAGGGCGCAGGAGGTAATAGTTCTACCTTATCCACCTGGCTCACTGCACAAAACAACCCTTTGATGAGACATGTTGTTCCCACAAAATTTTAAGAATATGAAGCCTCTTTTATAGCACACTTCCATCTTTTACAAGATGATGCAGGTATAAAGAGAGGCCTATAGCCACACAAGGATAGAGTGAAGCTTAAATGCCAATAGGGCTATTTGACCATTTTATTAAGGGTGTGTTCTCAAATAAATGCACTAAGCATTAGTATCAAACCAAGGTTGACAATACAGTTTATGAACAGCTACAAAGAATATTATCTTGAATGGAGTTCAAATATTGTTGCATTGACATTTCATATTAGCATTAAATAAAGTAGTTCAGAATTAAAATCAATGGCCAGACAAGTACAATGTCTGGTATTGTCCCGAGGACCTAAAGGCTAAAAGGCATTACAGAGATTTTACTCTAATAAGGTAAGACAGTATAGATGAGGTCCGTAAAGGAAGGACCAAGATTTTACTCTAATATGGTAGTACAATCTGGGTGAGGTGAATAAAGAACGGCTGTTGAAGAAAGAAATAGAACATTCTCTTTCAATATTTTCATTATAGCTTCATTTATTGTAGGAATGACAAAAGCAACGAACATGGATTTATCTGTCGGTACCATTAATAAATCCATGTAAGAGTTGATGACATAAAACATTTGACTTATCTTTAAACAAGATCAATATACTTTCTATTCAGGAGATCCCTCCATCTATCTCAATTGTCTTTGGAGGAAAATGGTCTCTCTTGAAAATTATAATTGTTCTTTGCATTCTGTAGCCAATGTTTGAATTATCCACTCGTCATCAGTCTTGTTGAACAGTAATATAGTAAAATCCTTGGCATTTACAAAGTTAATTTGTATACATCATTACAAGTGTTATTTAGTTGAGATCATAAAACAAATGTTGACTGCAGGACCAAAAGCTATGGTAAATATAACTTTTTGAAAACTATCACAGGGGCAGTTTGGATCAACAATGGAGAAGAGGTTCAAAATATTAATTTAAATATAGCCAGCAAGACAAATGAGGACCTAGAAGCAAAATATATTACCAGGCAAGCCAATATCTAGAATATCAGCTTCACTCTGACTTGCTTCTCCAACTAAAGGATGATTGCCCTCATTTTGCCCCTCAGAAAGATGAGCAGCCATGTAACCAGCTTCCAACAAAGCCCTACCAAGCTCCCGCATATCAAGAGTTCCAGCACTATCTTCACCATTAGTTGAATCTCTCCATGTGTCATCCTCCCACCATTCATCCGTACTGGAGTTAAGCTCCTGCTCTTGCTCACTAAACCTGTTTGATGATTCTATCCCAGTCATGCTGCCATCAGTTGAAGATGACGATCCTAACATGGACCCTCTAAAAATGCCACCATCAACAGGAATTCTTTTCTGAACTCTTATTGTACGCCAACTGTAAACACAATATTAAACATCAGAATCCTTGAAATCCTTGTTTACGAAAAAAGTTGGAATAAATATTTATGCATTAAAGAGACCTCAATGGGCTGATCCCACAATTTGGGAGAGGACATCCAAAAATATAGAGTGTACGCTCTTCAATATGAAGTCTATCAGTCTCAAGAGGAGCATAGGTCTACCAAAACAAAACAAAAAGGTCTAGTTATATCCCTTCTTGAAAGAACAGAAAGGAAAAAATCAAAATGAATTGTACAAATATGAGCATAACAACTAAAACAAGAAAAGGAACAAAGAATAAACATAATAAACCTGTGCAACAAGCCCAAGGTCTCCACCACATACACCACATTTCATCAATTCAAGGTTGATTTCTTCTGCTGGGATTGGCCAGTCCTATGAAGATGAATGTTACAGAATATAAGATAATGATAACTGACAGCAATACATAAGAAAACGATGTTTTAAGGGTAACAAAAATCATTCATGTCCTTTTTCCAGATATACCACTTTCTTGGCTCATAATATGAGCTAAAAATATATATGGTACAAAAATACTTAAACAGTAAGCATGCTTACTGGCAAGCCACCAATTTTAGTGGTATAGTGGTCAGAAGCTTCACTATTGTCCTCTGCCCATGGCCCGGGCATACCCAAGATGACAATGTCCTCCCTTTCCTGAAACCAGATAATATAATGTTATAAATTATAATTAGTACTAAAGACAACTCCAACAATCTTTACACCTACCTTCTGGTAGTACGCCTTTCACTTAATTACACTTGCTATTCCAACTTTCATTTAGTATGCACAAAATTAAATTTCAACCTTTTAAAACTCCACATTTCAGAATAAAAGCTACAATAACAATCTAGGTGGTTCAGGACACTTAAGTACATGACACAATGTGGCAGTGTCAGTGGCAGTGGCAATGGCAAAAGCAATTAGCAAAGCAGTCCAATAATTAAAGGCATATTGGCTAGTTCAAAAAATTTCTTGAAAATTAATTCTACAGAGATAGATTTAGATAAAATTAAGAATTCAAAATGTGAGGAAATTGCAAACTCTAGCCCTCATTTCTTCAAAAGATGCCAACTCAGGCATAGCTCACTCAGGCAATCACCAAATAGCAATCTCTATAGATTGGATGCCGAATTCTGGAAAAACACTATGCTGAAAAAGTTTGGAGCCAAGCTCAAAGATCTCATGCACCTTTCAAGGGCTATGCTAAGGAAAACACTATTATTTATATCAAAATTAGCATCAAGCTGGATTTCTTCGAGCTACTCTTGAAAGTAATTCTCTTGTGCTTTTCGTTGGACTCTAAAAATCAGAAATGTGACTTTGACAGGATACCTCTTTGCTGCAATCACTATCACAAACCATGGGTATCTAGAAAGGGTCTTCCCTGTCAAACATGCTAACATGCTCAGCAACAGAACTGAAACAGAACAAAAGTAGGTTTGCACTTCATGATAACAATCACCCAAGGAAAACAGCAAAAAGCTCCAAGATGTGGATTTCCAAGACAAAGTTTGCGGAAGAGAAGGGTTTGGGCAATACAAGCAATAATCAGTCCACAACCGTGTCTGATGAGAAGCCTAAGGAGTCAGTTGTTCCTGATGCTAGAAATTGCACTGATCCTCCCCTTCAGCTTGAGGACCTTACATAAAAAAAATATTTATGTACCTAGCACCCACACATCAGAAATGACTGAGACGACCTCAAATTTGTCAGCAGACAACTGTCAAATCTCAGAATTATAGCCATCAAGCCATCCAAACATTGGAATTCTCCAATTTATAACAAGATGTGCATCGAGATGGATCCCTCAGAACCTCTTCTGAAAGAGATTCTCTCTAGCTTGCTTTAGCCTCTTGGAATCAGAAATTAGACTTTGATGGGCTACCTTCTTGCTGCTATCACTGTCACAACCATGGTTATCTAGACAGGGTCTTCCCTGTCAAATAAGCTAACCTGCCTTGGATTAGAGGTGAAAAGAGAAAAATTAGGTATACGCTTCATGATGACAAACACCTGAGGAAAACAGCAAAAAGCTACAAGAAGTGGATCTCCAAGACAAAATTTGCAGAAGAGAATGATTTGTGCGCTACAAGCAATAATTAGTCCACAATCCTATCTAATGAGGAGCCTAAAGAATTATGAATTCCTGACACTAAAAAATAGCACCGATCCTACCCTCCAGATTGAGAAGCCTAAGTAACAAGAAATAGCATTTACCTACATAGCAACCACACATCAGAACTCATTCAAACAACCTCAAATTTGCAGTTAGTGTTACTTGAGCAGACAAAAGATAGATCTCAGATTTGCAGCCATCAAGACACCCAGCAGCAGCAGCTGAATGCAGTAAAGTCAGAAACTGGCAAACGGGCACATAAAGCGCAAAACATGAGCACACTGGGAAGAACAATGTAGATCAAACAAGAAGACAGTATATGCAATTTAAAGAAACAAAAGTTCAAAGAATTACAAGTGAGCCACCTGTATGTGAAAACTGACACAAACCATGCTACTCAACCACTTAGAGAAATACTTTTAGAGACTCTCTGCAATATAATTGCTTCACACTTAAGTTTTACCCAAAACCCACTAGAAATCAACTCCTTCCCATGATCATTCATTAGATACAAATAGCGCCAGACTCTTAAAATCCAACCTACACTGAAATCTAAGACTAATGCATGCTATGCTCCCATGAAGTGAGTGCCCACAAGAAATCCCAATCTGGAAGTTAAAAATGTGCAGTCTCCAAAGAAAACATTCAGTCCATTCCTTGATAAATTGAAACAGACATTTCCCTGACATCCCAGAACTAGCAATTCATCAAAAAATCTAATCACTGCTGTCCGACAGAAGCTGCCTGGACACTGACTGCCTGTTCTAAGATTTTAACATCCATTGACGTTTCCAAGGCATACACAAGAATAAGATGCACAGGCCAAGAACTTGGTGCATAGGTTTGTACAAGCTGCATGACGTGATCAAGAGCTAGAGAAAGGTTGGTGTCACATTTTGTGTAAGGGAAACTTACATGCCGGATGGGATGCACTCAAACAGATATCCACCAAACCAAAGGGTATGTGCAAGGCCAACCAATGCATCCCAAATTAAACACAGCATGTGCAGGACAACAAAACCACCCAAAACAGAACAACAAACTACCACACAGAACAGTGCACACACAAGTTAGGCTTGCATGCAGTAACTACCAAGGCAAACAAAAATGTTTTGGGGTTATGTATGTGACATCATTTCAAGAATGCTCCTGTATCACACTCGAGCATTGATGGCATAGAGAGTCAAAGACCATACAGAGGCAGCAATGAAGCTTCAAGCAAGATGCTTCGAGCATTTGGACATCCCCAGCCAAGAAAGGATGGGTACTAAATTACTAGAGAAATTCATGAGAGAGTTAGTAGTGTGGACCTTCATTAGAACATCCAGGCCATTATTTGCCCACCAACCTAGGTCAGGATGTTTTTGAAATGGAGTAACTGCAAGCTTCTGGGATGATATCAGGCTATTGTCCTCTTCATTGACCACCCTTAATGAACTCAAGTCTCCTTCTGAATTTGCCAAAGATTCTTGGGGTTCTATGTTATATGATTACATGAAGCTATTCCTGGAAAGAGAAAATAAGAAGATCTGCAGTGTCCTGAAGAGAGATTTGAGAATATGGCCTTTCATAAGGTGGCACATCTGCAAGCAAAGTTCCATATTCCTGTGACTGCAGGAAAGATGAACTGATATGGGAAAGAGTCATAATTAGACCCAGCTATTAGTTGGCTATCTTACACCAAAATGACTACCAAAGAACTATTCTGCAAAAGGATTTTTCCCAGAAAAATGTTCGCCAATAACTAATGCCTTTTTGCAGATACTGAAAAGAAAAGGCTATTAAAATATGATGTGATGTCCCAGAAGAGGTTCAAAGAACCCTATAGATGATGCTTTTGTCTTAGCAATGAGACAACAGATTTGTCCCGGCAATAAGAGAACAGATCAAATCCTCCACCATTGCAATTATATGAATAAAATTTTAAGGAATTCTTTAAATAGATGAATTGTCATTGGATGACCACTGTGAGCCTAGTGGACTTAATCATAGTATGGAAAAGAAAACTTGGAACAGATTTCTAAAAACTCTTTTGGTGACTGTATTAGCAATTGCTGTCTTGAAACTTGCAGCTGGAAAGAAACAACACACTATTACAGAACACAGTCTTCCTCGTCAAAGGATCTGAGGTAAGAATGAGGCTGCAGGGATTGTCAATGCATGGGCCCAAGGTGACCAGAGGCAAGCATCGAGGAAAGTGAAGTCTTCACCTTATAGTCATTAATTGGGAAGAGGCGCCTGCCAGCTACGCACAAGGAACATAAGATGACTTGAGTTTTAGCTTAGTGTAGCAGGATAATAAGCCAGTTGTGGAATATTAGGCCATGTCCCCAGAATCTCTGTTTTGCCGGCTTTATCGAGGGATCAATTTGTAGAAAGACAAGTTCACTTTCCTGGTAAATAGTAACGGCCAAGGATTTGTTGCAAATATAATGTTTTGGATAGTCCTGGCAATTAAGAGACTACCTGAGCAAGAACTTTTTTAGGGATATTTACTATTTAGTGATAATTGCATCTGCCAACATGTGTTCAGCGGAGGATAAATATGTCTTAGTCTTTATTTGATAAATAAATAGAACCTCGTTCATTCTTTGGAAAATATGAAAATCTAAATTAGAAAACAATCTTGTGATTTGTATAATGCTTGTGTTGAACTGAGTTACTAATATTGATATATTTACATCCCTTTAGTCGATTACTTCTAAGTTTCTAACCATGTTGAAAGAAAACATGCTAAGCCACACCCCCAAAACATAAAAGGCAGCTTGGAGTAGAGAAAAACGGCATGCTGAGCGTAATTATGGAAAGGTCTTAAGTTCAAAAAATATTATCCTATACTGCTCAAAGTGAAAAACTATATTGTATCAAAGTGAAAATAGTTTGGAGCTTAAATTACAAGCCACACCCTGAACCATGATGGAGCTGATAGCTCACGTGGTATAGGTTCCATAAATGGCCATATAGATTCAAGTCCTTAACTGTTGTATGAGTAAAACGTGAAGAAGGGAAAAGCTGGTCGATCGAAAAGTGCGCCTTCAAAACATCAATACTGGCGTATCTGAAAGCACTTCACAAAGAAAATTGGCCTAAAATTCTTCTATTTAGGAGAATTCGATGGCAATTCAATCCCAAGAACAAGAAAAATCCGAATCTGCTCAGATTTCCAAGTCAAGCAAAAGAAGAAAACACAAAACCCATCTATTTCGAAGACAAGAAAACCTAGAGGAAAATCAAAAAGGAAAAAAGAATAGACAGCCCTACCTTATTTGTTGACATGAGGCCTGGAGGAAGAGGAAGGCCCATTGATAATGCAGTGGAAATGTCCGCAAGCAGATAATTGACAAAATGGGCGTCTGAATTTCGCCTTCCCAAGAGAAGAGGAAGGCAATGAAATGTAGGAGGAATGAGCGTGTACGTATTCACCGATTTACACCTCAAACCCCCTTTCTGTCATTTTCACTTCCTAAACGCTTTTAAAGTTGTTTTCTCTTCTCAGTCTCTTGGTTTCCTAGTCCCACCAGATATATATATACTTGCCAATTAATGATGGCGGTCTAGCTGTACGTGTCTCCGTTATACCCGCGTTTTCTTTCCCTTCTTAACATATTATCTCTTTTGGTTGGTTTAGTTCATGGAGCAGTAACTTTTCTCTAAAAATGGAAACGAGCTTCGCAACTTATCAATCGTGTTGTCGTGCTAGGTAGGGGAGAGACGCCAACCCTAACTTTGGGGTCCGCTACGTGGATTTAGAGATCAAGTTTGGCCTTCAGTCAGTTCAATTGAGAGTTGGCAACCCAAAATCGTGAGGTGAATGTCTACTCCTTTCATTTGCCATATGTTTGTCGTGCATTGGTCTGAGGTGTCAAAAAATTGTCGTTTTGTACCCCTAACCGGAACGTTGGTGGACCCACCCCATTACCTGTTGACTATATCTGGCAATCTCGAATGCGGTTTACACGTGGCAAATTTTTTAGATGGCAACCCATTTCACCAAGCTCTCCCTCCAAAAATGACACCGCCACTTTCAAACTTTCCAACCTGCCGCATTAACTTCCAGCTGCCCCATCACATTTTTCAAGCAAAGATGCATTCATGGCATTCGTCTCCTCGCATTGCGCTCCTGCAAAAGGTCGTCCATTTTGTGTGCTTTCTCCAATGAAGGGTTTCCATCACCTCACCTCTTGTTCGCCATGGCATGCAACCAAATCAACAAGGACCCAGAACGTGTGCACCTTCAGGGGGTATGTGATTTGTTTTTGTCCTTCGAATTATGGGTTGTGGTCGACTTTTTTGCCCTCGTTCCACTGTTTGACATTTCATTTGGTTTTTGCAGGGTTCGGCTGTGACGAGGACACGTTGCGGTGGCTGTGGCAGACCAACGACAGCTCCCCCTTTGACCCAGGTGAGGAAGTGTCCTCACTAAGGCATGTCGATTCCGGTTTTATGTTTGAAGGCTACTTCCCTTTGGTATTTCGGTTTGTTTTTTTTCATTCTCTGTCTTTCCGCAAATCTTTGTGTTTCTGAGCACAACACGATGTGTTCTTGAACATAGTTACATGCCAAAAGGGAATCATAATCCTTTGTTCAAGGTTCGTTGTTCTTTTTTTGCTCATCGCTGCGAGAAAATGGGTTTACATTTCTTGCATCTTTGTTTGTATTGATGGCTTCTAATCGATGTACAACTGAATTTTGTTTGAGGGTTTGAAGGTTCGAGGATTTAAATTGATATATTTGTTACATGGTTTCAATGCTCGAATGCTTTGGAGAGTTCAATACCTTCAATTTCCAAGGGTTTCAATTTGTCGAATGTTGGAATTTTTTAGCGTTTATGGGTTTCTCCGTTTCAATGGTTCAAGTGTATATTTGAATATTTGAATGTTTGAGTCTTTGTGAGTATGTGGGTTTGTGGGTTTAAGGGTTTGAATGCTTTCGCTTCAATACATTGTTTCAATGCTTAAATGTGCATTGCTTCAACGCTTAAATGGTTACATGTATGTCACTGGTTTGAAGGGTTTCACTGATTGAATGGTTTCATTGTCTCGATTTGACCACGTTCCAATACATTGCTTCAATGCTTAAATGTACATTCAATGCTTCAATGGTTACATGTCTGAGGATTTACACTCAATAAAATGAAGTTTATTTGGTTGATTGCGACTTAATGGTTGTCATGTTTCAATAGTTTCAATGTTTTCAAGTTTCAATAGTTTCAATACTTGTCATGTTTCAATGTTGTCATGTTTCAATGTTGTCATGTTTCAATACTTGTCAAGTTTCAGTAGTTTCAATGTTTCTTTCAAATAATGCATAAACAGTAAATTAGAAACCCTCAAACCCTTAAACATGAACAGTGGCATGTATGTGCAAATGTGTATGCACATGTGTATATATATATTCATGCGTATTCACATGTCTATCTATTTACACATGTCTATGTATGTACACGTGTATGAATTTAATTAAATGAAGTTTATTTGGTTGATTGCGAGTTACTTGTCAGGATACTTTTATTGTTCTTTCAATGAACTCATTAATGGTTATCATGTTTCAATAGTTCACGATGTTTCAATAGTTTCAATGTTGCCATGTTTCAATAGTTTCAATACTTGTCAAGTTTCAGTAGTTTCAATGTTTCTTTCAAATAATGCATAAACAGTAAATTAGAAACCCTCAAACCCTTAGACATGAACAGTGGCATGTATGTGCAAATGTGTATGCACATGTATACACATGTGTATTCACATGTACACGTCCATGCACATGTCTATGTATTCACACGTGTATGCACATGTCTATGTATGTACACACGTGTATGCACGTGTATGTACATGTATGAATCTACATGACTTACAACTCAAATTTCAAGACATTCACTCTATAGACATGTACATTTATGTATGTATGTATGTACATGTATATACATATGTGCATGTGCATATATATACGAAGGTGCATGTACATGTATATACATATGTGCTTGAACATGTATATATACATTGTTGTGAGGATGCACTGCGTGTGCACCCTAACTTTGGGGACAACATGTCATGCCACGTGGACTGGGAAACCAACTTTGAACTCTGCCCAAGTACTCGGTTGATCTCCATTCACATGTAATGTGATGATTGGGTCAATATGTCCACAATTGGAACAAGAAGCCTCCAACCTTGCAGAACACTTGTACGAGAACCTAGGGACCTTACTCGATTTGAAATAGTTCTTAGGTGGATTGAGCAATTAAGTTCAAACAACTTTGATCCTCTATGTGTTGCATTCACAAAAAAACACCTTTATCTTGTTTTGCACTTCTCTTACTCCCAAACAATGAGGACATGCCATTATTTGAAAACCTTCGTGCTCTCTAATTATCAAAGTGGTCGAACGAAGTATGGAGGGGGAGCTTGGTGGATTGGGTGCATCCCAATTGAAAAGTATTAATATTTTCAAACAGTTGTGTGTCTTCGTTGGAGTACCTGCATGCATGGAAGGTGAGGTGAGGCGTAGTTAATGACACTGCAAGGAAATTTTCAAAGTGGTTGGAGGAAGTATGGAGGGAGAGCTTGGTGGATTGGGTGGCCGTGTAGAAAAATGTCACACAGCAAACTTGGTCAATGGTACAAAATGGCACAATTTCGACACCTCTTACCAATGGCAAGGTTTTTGAGGTGTTCAATTAGCAAGGTTTCGAGTTGGGCACCCAACTCAATTGTGCTAAATTGATACATCAAAACTATTGCCATAAACATCACTCAATAGACGAAAATTGTAGCATTTAGTTATTCACGCCTTTGCTCAATCATTCCATTACATGTGAATTGTACCAACATATCAAACTTCCCTTTCCAACCCAAAACCATTCAAGCATTTAATATAAACATAACATATGAAAGTATTTGAGACATTCAAACATTGGAGCGCTTGAACTATGCAAACCAATTACACATTGAATGTACATGTAACCATTGAAAGCATTTGAGTCATTCAAACATTGAAACCATTGAAACCATATAACCCTCGAACAATTGAAGCCATTGACACATAATAAAGTATTCAAATTGGCAGAAACAGTCAATCATCCCATTACTTGTACATCACCAATCAATAAGTCTACCAATGTCTCTATTGCATCAATCAAATTTGAACAATAACTATTATCCAAAATGTCTTCTTAAACTTCAATCGAAAAAATGAGGCAAAAAAATTCTTGACCCTGAGCCTGATGGTCGCGGTGCTGCAATGGGTGCCACGTTCTCATCAACATCAATAGACTCACTGGTACTCAATTCAAGTGCCATTGGGCTGCAATATTCGAGGCTGACACCATATGGTGGCACCCCTACAATATATTTTGATGTACCAAGAAAAGTAGGCGAGGGGGAAGTAGGTGAATAATTCATGCCTGTTGGAAAGTTGGGAAACATTGTGTTAATTAGATCCTGCATAACAGGGTGTTGGTCAAGAAAAGGCATGGACGGACTGAACTCACTATTCAACAACTTCTTTCTTGCCAACTCATGGACCTGCTCTAAGATTTCCCTTTCCTCAGCCTCATGTTCCTTCCTTGCTTTATCTCGCTGCAGTTTTTCAGCCTTTTCCTTCTTCTCTAATTCCTTTGGCCTTTCCTTTTCTTGCTGCAAGATTGCCTTCTCCTTTCTCAACAGTGCATTAGTTTCTTTGGCCAACAAACTTGTTGCCTTGTTTGCTTTTATATGCTCTCTCTTTCTTTGTTTCTCCTCCTCTATTTCTCTACTCCTTGTCTCTGCAAACTCGACACCCTCGACAAACTCATCAGAAGTTATCAACTGCCCTTCCCATGCCAAACGGATGCCAGTTGAAGCCCCCTACCACTTTTTTGGTTCACAATGTGAACGGGCAGCTTTAAGAATCGTGAAAGTGTATTTAGTTGTTGTGATTGAGGCATCTCACTTACTTGTGACATCAGGATCTCCTCTTCCACATTATAGTTTTGTGTTGCTTCTTGCGTCAAATTTGTATCGTTTTCGTTGTCAGCGTCACCACAGTCTAGATAGTAATGCACCATTTTCGGAATGACACCTTTTGGTGGTGAAGGCGAGCTAGATGTCCCTCGTTCATCTTTGCCTTCCAACTCAACATCGAGATTCGCTGCCCCTTCCACCACCTAGGATGGTGCAATTCGCTAGGAAGGAAGGCCAAGACTCTCGTCCAAAGTGTCAACTATAGCTTCATCAATGTTGGTGGCTACCTGTTCCATGTCCACTTGTGCAATTGAATCTGTTTGACGGCTGGCTGCAATGTTTTTCGCAGCCACTTCTAGGGAGACATGGACTCCCGAAAGGCTAAGCATGTTTTGCACCGCAGATGCATCTTCCCCATCATTAATGTGGAATGTGGTGCTGGGTTGCATGTCTTGGGTGAGGGCATCGAGATTGAGGGGCCATATCCCCGTCCTTTTGAATCCAGTTGTAATGTTTGAAACAATCAATGCCTTGGCCAAAGACTTGCTGCTCAATTTTGCTAGTTCATCCCTCCTAATTTCTAGATTGGGGAACCTTGCTATCCATGTGGCTCTTTCTGATTTGAAGTATGTTTTGAATGGAGAGAATACACTCACATCGAGTGGCTGCAATTTGTGAGATGTGTGAGCTGGCAATGTCAGCAAGTCTATGCCCAACATCCTTGCCCCCTGGATGGTTGGCAATGCAACATGGTTGTCGTGGTCGTCGAATATCAACAAGCACATGTTCGTTGGTGATACACCCCCAGGGACGAAGCGCTTGAAGTGGTGAAACCAACTCATGAACAGTTCCTTGGTCATCCATGCATGTTGTTGCATTGCCATGCAAGCACCAGGTTCGCATTTAGCTATGTAATTTTGTATTTGCCTCTTGAACAGGTAAAACCCTGGAATGCTTTGTCTGAAAGCATTAACGCAACAAAGAATTGTGATCCACTCACAGTTCTTCGGAAGTATATGAGACATGTTCTGGCTTCCTTTCCTCGCAAGCACCTTCATTGCCCCATTTCTGTTGGCCATAACTCCTATTTTATCACAATTCCAAATGCACAGGACCATGTGGATTAGCAACATATGCTTTTGACAATGTCTTGTAAAAAGCATAAGCAATTGTTGGTCTAAGACACAGTGCCCCATCTTTTTCAAGGCCTTCATCCATCTGCAAGCTGAGTTCATGATGTCTGGCCCTGAATCTAGACAACCATGAGTTTCCAGGCATGCCATCCTTGAAAGGGGTTGGTCTACCCTCACAAATCTAAGAGACAACTGCCTTCAAGTTTATGATTTGAAGGCCATGACCACAGCCAACCAACTCTTGGCACCACTGCACAATCTCCTCTTCTTCTTGATACGCGAGGATGGTTGGTGGACCTTTCTTGGATGTGGTGGTTAGACTACCCAGCCATTTTGACAATGTTGCAGTTGGGATGCCCCACTTCCTTGATGCACCCCATATGGACATGTTGTTGTACTCAACATCTCGGAGTGCACCTTCCATGTCAATTGCCAACCACAACTTTTGTTGCATTGTTACTTTTCTTGTAGTTGAAGGTGGACTAGGTTGGTCCACCATGGTCGGGATAGGACATTCACTTGGATGGTATTTTGTTGGGAGTATAGGGTCTGCTTGGGTCTGAACAGGAGGTGGAGGTTCTGCTTGAACATTGAAAGTGATACCCTTTTTTTTTTTTTTCTGAACACACCCTTGTGCATGTTGATCTCTTTGAAGCACGACGAGGTGTCTTGTCTACACATAACAACGTGAACATGAATTTTACCCATGGAAATAACGTTTAATAAATATAGGCCACCATAAATGATATGAATAAGTTTATGTTAGCCATTCAATCTTTTTTGAAGATTAATATTAGCTATACTCTTTTGAATCCGAATACTCTGAGATTGAACCCTCTAACCATGTCATTTTTTAAATTGACGTGTTGATCAGTGCCAATAGTGATGCTTGATATGGATTGAATGTGTAATTACATATTGAATGACAACAAGGTGTAACAAGCCAACGAAGCTTGAACAGTAAGACTATGGTTCCCTTTTACGAAACTCAAAATTTCAACAATTGTTTGATTGTTTTGTGTATTGGACACTTTTTTTATTTTATTTTGTATTGGACACCTATTTCGATATGGATTCATGGTCGAAACCTTTTGGGTCTTGTCGATGTGGGGGTCTAGCTAGAGTGTGTTCTTTCTAAATAATTACTTGACTATATAGATAGGAAGGGGTGTTTGGCTTACAATTAGGTTGGATGTATATTTTGGTAAAAATCCACGATGGGATTTGTTCGCCCACTACTATACGAAGCAGGCATTGCCAAGACAAGTTTTAAGAGCATTCTCGGACTCGGGGACCATAACTTTCTAAGAAAAATATATTGATATAGTTGGTTTGCCACGATTAGAGGCTGAGTTTGAATAATTTTGAAAAGAAACAAGATCTCGTGGGGAAGACAAGATCATCACAAGGGTATGGACGGAGAAATAATTGGTCAACATGATGACCATGCCTAGCTAACCACTCTCGTTGTGCTCGGATTCGAGGATATGGGATGTTAACAGGGCATTTTGTTGGTGGAATAACAAAGTGTGAGGTGGGGAAAGTTTCACGGAGATAGTTCAGGATTTCATAATTAGCATCCTCTAGAAATAGGTTTTCGACAAGACCTTCACTTGTTAGAATCTCATGGACCTTGAGATAGTTTTGCCTCTCATATTGATAATTTTTAACAATCTGAAAGCATTGATCCGTGTTTGACATTTCCATGCTCTTTTGTATCCATGTGCATTGTCTGGAATGTATCATTGTCAATCTACATCATGCTATATATTACAATCTTTGCACGTGACCTCAAAACATTACTTTAATATGTATATACATACGTGCACATTATCATATGTATATACATACACGTAGACTAATTGGCATGCATTTCTACATGTTCTTTCAATTCAAAGATTAGATTGGTATGGAATTGCTAAACACTTGTACATGTTTGTGAATGCAAATATTGAATTGGTCTGCAATTGCACAGTAAGTCATGTGCCATTATACGGATTGACATACATATATGTGTGTGAATAGCGATGCATGCAGTCACACACAGACACATATATACCTAAATATGTTTCGATATATAAATGTATGCATATGTATTTGACTTTATATGTAATCACATGTGTGTGTGTGTGTGTATTTGTGTGTGTGTATATATATATAGATATGTGTGTGTGTTCGTAAAGGTATTAATACATAATTGGAGCCCATTAGATATGTGGACCCCATAGAAAGGTATTCATACATATACAACCCATATATATGTGGACCACATTTGTTGATAGGAGGGAGCCAACTCAATTGTATACATGGCAAAGGGTGAAAGCTGGTAGCCACCTCGTATACAATTGTGCATGTATTAATTGTATACGCATGGCAATTACGATGGGTGAAAGCTAGCAACCACCTCTTATAAAATTGTGCTTGTATTAATTGTATATGCATGGCAATTATGAAGGGTCAAAGTTGGTAGCCACCACCTATAAAATTGTGCATGTATTAATTATAGACGCATGGCAATTGGGAAAGGGTGAAAGCTGATAGCCATCTCCTATAAAATTGTGCATGCATTAATTGTATACGCATGCCAATTGCGAAGGGACACAATTATTAATTGGTCAATAAAAGAAACAAGACAACGGTAGAGAATAAATCTGGAGGCAATTATTAAAAAAGCAGTGAAGTTGCTATTTAATGTGTTGGTGGGATATAGTTTCAGTTAGTTATTAAACATTCCCTGCATATATTCAGAAGGTTTATATACGTGTGTAGTGTTTGCAGAAGACATGGAAGCCACCTTCACCCTTTGCACAATGAGACAACAACTGGCCTTTAGGGGCAAGATCATCGATAAAAGGTTGAAGGCCGTATTCAAGTTCGGGGATGAAAAATTTCTTCGGTACTTGAAATTGTTTCTGGGTGATTGTTTCATGAACACAGATCACCGGTACCGGATGAATGCATACATCGTGGCAGCTTGGGCTTGGCAGATTGGGAAAAGTTCAGAGAAAGTTAAATGGTTGTTGAAATAAATTGTGGACAATGAATGGCTACTCAATCTCGATGAACTTGTCGTAACGACTATTCCAGGGCTAGGGTTTGAAGTGCCTAAGCAAGAACCAGGTAGTGGGGTTCCTAAAATTTTCCCCTTCGTTCGATGGGAAGTGGGGGCGGACCGCAAGGCAGGGTCTGCTGAAACCACACTCGGATGGACGATGCTAGAGATGTGGCTCATTGAGAGGAAGAAGGCAGATGAAGGAACGTCAGGTGGTGCAGGTGAGGCGAGAGGTGAGGGAATGTTGAGAGGTGCAAGTGAGGTGGGAGGTGAGGGAACATCGGGAGGTGTAGGTGAGGCGGCAAGAGAGGGAACGTCAGGAGGTGCAGGTGAGGCAGGAGTTGCATATGACATTGGTTATTGGTACGAAGTACCAGAGATTCTTGTGGACTCCGACGACGACGAAGACTACATCCCCTCGCCCAAGCAAAAGAAGCGAATGCGGGACTGAATGAATATGTGTGTATGTGTGACACATTTTTGGTAAGCATTATATTTGTCATTGCTTTTAATTTAAAAGTAACAAAATACGTAAATTTTAGTGGGAATGGTTGCTAGGAATACCTGTCAATACTTGGGAATGGTTTATGGGAATGCTTGGGAATGGTTTCTTGGAATTCTTGGGAATGCTTCAAAATGTTTCGGATTAAACGTTACAATTTATACAGTTCTTAAAGGAGAAAATGTGAAATAACAGTGTGATGTAGAAAAATATGTATGGTAACGAGAACAATACCCGAGTGCTTTTGATGAATCTGGTCGATTGTTGTGCGTGTTTTCCACTCCATGTTTTTTCTTTCTATTTTTCTCTTACACTATATTTCTTTCAAATCCGGCTCTTGCAATGAGATGAGAGTTTATGTTTTATACATGGATTGTGTGGTTTCCCCCTTTTTAATGTGTTGTTTCGAATTTGAAATTTGAATTTGCATTGTTTGTCCATTGAATTTGCAGAAGCAATTCATTTAAGCCTGATTTGATTGTTTTGGGTTGGAATTTGGTGGCCTTACATGGTTTTTGTTGTGGTTGCAGGCGGGAGTTGGCATGAAGAGACATAAAGGAGACGAGACGGGCTATACACAGGTGACAGAGTGTTGGGTACTATGCCATGGGAAGGAGGTGTCGCAACACAGACGTGGACCCAAACCAGCCAAAATGTGATGTGTGAGGGGTTGCGGTTGAGTCTACGCGTGTCGTGTTGGCCATATTAATATGTATGTTATGCTTGTTTTATTGGCGGTTGAGGTCACGTAACAGAAACTTGTTCATGTTTAAAAGTTAATATTGACATATTTTTTTGTTAAAGGGGCCCACCCTTTAGCATGCTGGCACGTGAAAGTGCCCACATTGACATGTGTTTATTTCGTAAGACTATGTTTTAATATTTCTAAATGTTATACAATCTTTTATGTTTTTTTGGTAATGGATACATGTATGGCCCAAAAGATGTTATGTTTAAGTTGAATATTTATGCGATTTTTTCCAGTATGTTTTTGATGTGCGATTACGCGAGTTTTGTCAGGTAGGGAGTTCACGTGTGGGGCCCATGGTGCGCATGTTCTATATCACCATCTGGATCTCACACACGTATTGGCGTCTCTCCCCTACTTTAATTTTTTAAAATTATTTGGCTCAAAACTAGTATAGGGAATATGTAATTATTTTAATAATTTTTATTTATAATTTAAAAAAAAATTAATCTGAAGATTCCATGAGTTAGTTTAACAATTTAGAGTTTAGTAGTCTTTTTTATAATCTTTCAAATTCGAGATAGAGAAAATCTATGGACAAATCCAAAGTTCTTAACCAGCTATGTCACTTCTTCAAGCTAATATTTTTTATGAATAGGCAGTCGGATTCTATTAATTTATTAAATAAGATATACTATTCACAAAAAAAGGAGTGGGACATGAGATCACCCCTCAAAGTTTAGATAAGCAGAGTCTGGAATATCAATCAAATGCGGGTAGCACCCAAAAACATATCAAAAAAACATAATAACAGCTGCTAAGCGGCTAAAGCAATCCCAGTGGGAGGCGAAAATGTCATCTTTAGGACCCCATACATCAGCAAGGTCAAGAACATCAATCGGGAGGGTTTGACCCTCATCAACAACAACAACCTTCTCTATATTCTCTTCTCCACTCACAAGGAAAATGGCCAGAGCCAGGCGAGGAAAGGCCTTGGACGTACTAGGCCAATCATCTCTAGTGGGCCACCCACTACCACAACCAACAGGAGGAGCAGTGCCTCTAGATCCCCACCCACTGGGAGCAAGCGAAGGAGAGCATCGATGGTGGAAATCATGGCCACCAGACTGGCGGCGAGCCTGAGACCATGGGATTTGAGAGGGACAAGAGAAGAACTATGCCCATGAGGTGGTGATTGACCTTGTAAAGAGGGCTAATCAGGAGGCACTCTAGCAACCATACAAGGGGCATTATCCCAATGATTAAGAAACTCTTGGAGGTGGGCCACCTCAAGGGCAACCTTGTTGTCTTGTACCTGGATCTACGACATAATATTATTACATATACAAACTTTAGCATAAAGTGAAACCTCAGTATCAATAGAGTCGTGAGAAAATAAAACAACATTTCTATCTTTCCATAAAGCAAAGAGAATTTCCATCTTGAAAGCAAGCCATATATAGGTAAAGGAGTGAGGGAGACTAGGAGGGTTTCCGAGCAAGGTCATGTGCCAAGAGAAAGGCTCTAGCCTAAAAGGTCTTAAGAAATCATGAATCCATGTCTAGAAAGTTTGAGCCTGGCGACAATACCAAAAGAGATGCATAAAACTCTCAGGTTGCCCACAAAAAGGGCAACATGGATCGAAAACCCCCATGTGTCACAGGCGAGAGCCAAGAGGCAAGCCTTAGAAAAGAATGTACACCAAGAAAAGTGGGCAAGTTTTGGTTCTACAATGGCATACCAAATACCAAGAAAGTTGCATCGCGAAGTGGTAGAAGTCGACTACAAGTGCCATCTCAAATTCAAAGCAGACACCATAGGAAGGTGCAGAGAAAGCCATCTATAACCCAGAGAGGGTTTGTATCAGGAAAACAAAGTTTGGGGGTACCATAACTAATCTTTCCACCAAGGCTTCATAGAGTGAATGCCCAACTTATGAATCATCTCCATGGGAAGAGATGATAAGACAATATCAAATGTCTATTGATCTAGTCGAATGAGTTGAAACTACACCCGTAAATATTCCCAAGAGAGAATGATCATGGAAGCTCTGGAAAAGAGATCTTTAGGAGTACGAATGCCATGCTTGGGAAAGTGCAAAGCACCGAGACCACCAAAGGTTGTGATGATTAAAAGAAAGACCATCACAAAAACTAGAACCATTCCATCTAAGCCACTGCTTAACGACCTCCCATGTATGTCATGTGCTTTTGGTGACAAAAGTGCCTTTGATGCGAACAACGTCCTGCATTATAAGAAGGGTTTGAAAGCCAATCCCCTTCCAGGCAAAATTATTAACCAAATATCCTTAAGAAATATAATACCTAAGAAGAACTTTCCAAGCCTCTGAGCCAGAGATGGCTCGTATGACCCACTTAGCACATAAAGAAAGCCCTTGTTTCTAGGTAGAAAGCAAACCAAGACCACCAAATTCCCGAAGAAGACAAAAAAAATCCCATGCAACTCTGTGATAGCCAGAGTGAGCAGGAGAAGAAGCCCACAAAAAATCCCTCAAAACCTTCTCAAGCTTCAAATATATGAAGCTTTCGAAGGATCCCAACAAGAGAAGTAGTAAACATTGGTGATTGTCAGCACTTTAGAACATATTTGAAATTTCCTCGCAAGAGAAAGGGGCTTGGTGAGCCAGTAAGACAACTTTTTCTCAATCTTGACCAGAACCACATTCCACAGGTCCACTGGGGAACCCTGAAAAAGCAAAAGGGATGCCCAAGAACCTAAAAAATTCACCATGTGCTAACCACTTCCAACCAAACTAGAGAAACCATGAAGGAGTAGGAAGAAAACACTGCATGTGGCATTGCGTCTCGTGACACTGAATGGTAGACCTAGAGGCCAAACAAAAGATGTTGAGGCAATGAAGGGCCTCTCGAACATTCTGCTCATCCTCGATGAGGGTGAGAAAGGAGTCATTTGTGAAATGACCATTGGTTAATTGAGTAGGAGGGTTAACATGGATCCCTAAGGAAGGTGACTCAGGCAAGGCAATACCCCTGACCAAATCCCTCAACCATCAAAACATACAGGGAGGGAGCGAGAGGGCAACCTAGTTGAATAGATCTAAACAAACTAAAAGTAGAAGATTGACAACCTTTGATAGTGATACACAGAGGAGTCCCCAGATAGCATCTAAACATATTTAACCAAAACCAATAGCCTGAAGCATGGCGAGAATGAAAGGCATTTCAATTCTATCATAAGCTTTAGCAAAGTTAATCTTGAGAAAGATTGCACTCTACTTGGAGCATCAGGCCCACTCCATACCCTCCCAAGCAGCAATAATATTATCCAGAATGAATCTGGATTTAATGAACCTAGTTTGTTCTAGCCTCACAATCGAAGGGAGGAAGTGTCGAAGTTTCAGAGCCAAGGCCTTTGCAATAATTTTATAAGGAACATTAAGGAGCGTGATGGGCCGCCAATTGCAGTTTTCCTCTGGGTCCTTGACTTTAGGTATGAATTTGATATTTCCTTGATTAATAATCTTACCTAAAGAGAAATAATGGTAGGCCTCTTGGTAAACCTTGAGCAAATAAGGCCCCACACAAAGGCTATAAAGCCTTGTAGAATTCACAGGAGAAGCCATCATAGCCTGGGGCTTTATCATCTATCATGGAGAAGATTGCTTCTTTTAAGTCTCTGAGAGTGAGTATTGATCACAAAAAGTCCATTGAGCTTTAGACAACCAAGTAGGAACCACCAAAAGGCATTCCTGAAGAGCAACATCATGCTCGGGAGAAGGATCTTGAGAAATAAAAATCTTCTCATAGTGATGGACAAAGGCTAAAGAACATCTAGTAGCTCAGAGAACACCATTTGCCCTTCCCTGATGTGCTTAATACCAAGTGGAGAATGGCAAGTCTAAAGGGCAAGGAAAAATTCCTTAGAAGCATGATCCTCCACCTTAAGCCAATGTAGTCAAGCTTTGATTTGAGCCCCTTTGGCAACATGATTGTCAGCAATTTGCTTCTAGTGCTGAAGTTTCGCAACCCTGACCTATAACTCAGGCAAGAAAGGGTGGCATGTCCCAAATCCTTTGTCGTGGCTTCATAGGAACATCGGTGGAACTTTGCAAGTTGCCGACCATAGATTTAAAGAAATCTTGTTGTGCACTAGATGAAAAAATTTCACCAATCAATCCACTCGTGCTACTGAGTAGGACTACCCTCTGAATTCCAGATTTTATAAATGTGGGCCACAAAAGGAGGGTGCCTCAGCAAGGAAGTATATAAAAAAATTGTGTTTGAGGCGAACAGGAGTGGCCCATTTGCCACTCAATTGAAAATTGAATGGGAAAATGATTTGACAAGGTCACATATGGCAGTAGCATGACTAGAAGATTGTGGCAACTCTTGAAGGAAAAAAAGGACTGAGTAGTGATCATGGCACGATCAGGTTTCTTAAGGACTTTGTATGGACCTTCACAAAAGTCGCACCATGTATGCCAAACGCCAGTAGGGAGACACTAGGTGATGTTAGGATCATAAAGACCCAATTTATTATGCATGTAGAACCAAGTTTCTCGCTTGCTAGTTGTCCAGTGGAAAGGAATTAACCCTTCCTTATCAAAGGCGTCCCCTATCATATTAAAATTGTTGCTTAGGACCCAAGTGGTGGGAGGAAATGAGTTAGCAACCCACCACCACAGACAAGATATTTCAACATCACTGGAAGCATAAACATTAATGATCCCAAAACAATGATTGTCAACTGACAAGAGGACCCAAACCACTCGGTGAGTGGGATCCGAACCATTAGCCACAATGCAAGATTACCAACATGGTGCCAAAATAAGAGATGAGTATGGTAGGTGTATTGTGGCGGTGGTAGTCCCCATGGGTAGTCAAACTAACCACCTAGCCGAAGTCATGGGAGCCTTTCAAATGTTGCAAACTGCTAGACAATTAAATTGAAGGAAGGTTTGGATTGAGGGTGATTTAAATAATATAATTTGGTGCCTAAAAGGGAGAAGTAGATCCTCATGGACCATTAAGAATTTAATTCAAGATTCTATTAGCATTATTAAAACCATTGATAAATTCTTTATTTCCCATGCTTATAGGGACGTGAATTTTGTGGTAGATTATTTTGCTAATGTGTGGGTTAAGGTTGAGGTGAGAAAGATATGGTATAATGAGGACATGTTGGATGTTGAGGTCAGATCCCTTTTGATGTATGATCAAACACATGACAGATTTGATGGGATTTCTACTAATTTCGATGATAAGGGTAATTAAAGTTGCTATTATTACTTGGATGGCTCTTTGTCAGAGCGCCTTCCTTTCTCATTATTGTTGGATGCCCTCACATGTTTTATGGGTGGTTCTTGCTTGGAAGCTAGCACTAGATTTTTTGTTAGCTGATCTATTTCTATCGGGCTCCCTGTGAATTTTTTTAAGCCTAATACTATGGGGGGTCAGAGACGCAAAGTGAAGCCACCTAGCTATGATAATTGGAGGAAGAATACTACTATCTAGCGTCAACTGCAACAAGGGGGAGTTACGCCCTTCCTAGATAAATTGCATGGGCATGATTAGAATATCACCAAGTAGTTTGTTAAGGGATGGAATAATCACAACGTGAACTTGTTTGGTAGGGTTACGGTTATTGATGAGGGGCTTATTGTAGAAGTGTTGGGTCTATCCCTGGAAGGAATTAAATTCTATAGAGACATGAAGGTTTCGAACACTTTCGTCAATAAATTTTTGAAGAAGGATAAGGAGAAAGCTAGGTTGGTCAAGATAAATAAAACCCACTTCGAGCCTCATCAGATTAAGTTGATTTGGAGGGAGATTTTGAGGGCGATTACGAAGTTATTTACCCTGGATGGGAGGTTCACTAAAATTTATGGGTATCATTTTGTGTTGTTGAACCATTTTCGCCGCAATGATAAAATTTCTTTCCTGTTCTATTTGTTGTCTTTTTTGGGTTTTAGTATTTATGATTATAAGGAGAACCCTCATATTACCTCAATGTTGTACCAAAAGTTAATTGTGCTCATTTATGAGCACCTTAAAGCTAGGGCATCTGAGAATCCTAGTAAACCCCCTTCCATTTTTGCAGAAGATGTGGTTGATAGTGAGGAGTCGGATTTTGAGGGTTGGGAGACTAATAATGATGATGGGGATTCCTCTCCCCCCCCCCCTCCTAAGAAAAATGCTAAGAAAGAGATTAAGTTGGTTGCCTCTGGTACTAGTAAAGATGTTAAATCCCCTGATATTGGTGGTGAGGGATCTAGTAAACATCCGAAGAGGAGGGGTAAAAAGGCTATTTTTGTTGTTTCGGATAGCTCCCATGAGCAGGATTCCCCTGTTCATCCTCCGCATACTAAGGCTTATTCTTTGTCCCTTGGGACGAGGCGCAATTCTCAGGACTTTGTTGATTTTGTTTCTCAAGATTTTCACCATAAACATGAAATCTCGTTTGATGTGTTGAATATTGCCAAGAATAGTTCATTGGAGGTCTTTCGACTTTTCAGGTGGGTCTTTTTTGAATTGAAGGATATCAATCTTGAACAAAAGTCTTTCTCCTCCAAGTTTAATGTTGTTCAGGTCAATGTGGATGTGGGAGATAAGATGCAAAAGGTTGATGATGTTCAGACTATGGATGTTGGGAAGGAGGTTCTTGAAGGGTCTACGGTTGGTGCTCTCTAGACTAAGAGTGAAAAAAAGGTTATGGCTGATTGTTTGGCCAAAAATATGGAAGCTACCCCAAAAAACAAGGAAATCTATGACAAGAAATTCTATGACACTGAGGAGAGGCTTAGTAGGTGTGAGTCCAGTCTCCGTAATATCATGAAGAGTAGCCATAGCATTGTTAAAGTTATTGGGGATAATATGTTCACTATGGTAGCTAAACTGGAAAAGATTCTCACGGAGAAGAATGTTGTAGATTTGGATAAGGATAACGTTGTTGGGCTTGAAGATTCGGGTCCCCCTAGAAAATGCACAAGAACAGTATGAAGAAGAAAGTTTCAGGTGTGCCCCAGGACATCATGGACCTAAACGATGCTACTAAAAAGATGAATCAGCTCGAGGTCAAAATTGTTGAAACTCCGAAGAATTTGGGTTAAGTTTTTTGTTTGTATCTTTGTTTCTTTGCTGGCAGTCTACTAGATTTTTGTTGTCTGGTTGGGTTGGGGTGTTTCTTTGTTGTATCTACTATCTCTCAGCCCTGTGGTGTTTTTTGGTTGGTTAGTCTTTTGTTGGGTGTTCTATGATACATCGTTTGTAATGTTTTTATAAAGGGTTTCAGGTCCCTTCAAAACCTGCTTTTACCATAATAAAAAACGTGGTGCCAAAATGGAGACAACACCTTCGTGACCAACTTCATGGTTTGAAGCAAAAACCAGACCACTTAGCCAAATAACACAACAAGAAGTATGCAACATAAACACAAAGATTTTAAACTCTCATAGACAACACATCTAAACCAACAATATTTTGTCAAGTATTCCTTATAGAATACTTTTTGGAGAGGTCTGTAAGACGTCAAACATTCCATGATAAGAAATTCATGGGATTTGGAGAGGTCTGTAAGACGTCAAACATTCCATGATAAGAAATTCATGGGAAAACTTCATGCATGTCATCCTCGTCCTCAAGAGAGGAGAAATTGTTCTATGAGAATGTGTTATTCTGTGGTTGAGAGACTTGACACTTTTTCAATGCCCATCCATCTTCCTCATCACGCCTAGAAGGGCTACAAGAGCGATGAAGAGAAGATAGTTGTGTTGAAACCGTGGAAGCGGGGAGAGGAGTGCGCACCCAAGCGGGGCGAACACCACCATCCCTAGCTTTATCCTTCCCCTGCCACTTAGGGTTTGAAGTTGATGGCAAAATGGGTTAAGAAGGTTGCTTATTCTAGGCTTGAGGATGATGTTGGGGTTGTGGCCACGCTGAGAACTACTAGAAGTCGAAGACTTTTGTGAAGCCCCAAAATTCTTGCATTTATGATTAACGGTCGTCAATTCTTCTTCGCCCTTAGGAGCCTTAGAAGAGGAAGACAGTTCTAACTCTTTCAAAGGAGAGTGAATTTTTGAGGCTATTAGAGGGTAGTCCTTAATCTTGTGCTCCAAAGATTTGCAACAAAAACAAGTGTTCATAAGGTTCAAATACAAAACCTTTTGGGTGTGACAAATCTCACCAATCTACATATCAGTAGTGTCTTTGAGGTTGCGAGACAATTTGACCTCAACAGAGGCTCGCTTTTGAGGGTGAGCATGATAAAAATGGTTGGGCTCAACACAAACAATCTTGTTAAGAGATTGGGCTATGGTTTGTAAAAATGGCCAACAAGGCAAAGGTAAACCAAGAAATCTGACCTAGATAGGGACTTTGAGCTTTTTATCATTTGAAACTAAAAAGTCTCGTGACCATGGTTGAAAAACTAAAAGAGAGGACCGCACATACCAAGCCCCATGTTGAAAATGGCCTGGACATGATTAGACTCAACAAAGAGAAAAAGAAAAAAACCCTTGGTGAGGTTTTGCACACTATCTAGACAGACCCCATGAGGGGCCTAGGCCTTGGAAACCTAGTCACAAAGCATGCTTTCAGGGGGAACCCTCCCAACAAAATAGCTGGTCAAAGTAAACAACTCAAGCCAATGGAAAGAACTATCAAAATCCCAAATAGGAAGAACAACATCACAGGTAGACACACCTTGGGAACAAAATTCCTGGGTTGTTTGTTCAAGGGTGCCATAGTCGCCTGACACCAAAGCTCCAACACTGCAATGTCCCCTTCTCACTAGTTTGCAGACATTCGTGGAGTTTGGCCTATTACTTGACCCTTGTAGGAAAAGGAGTTGATGAGAGGGTCACGTGGGCAACTGCTTGTGGCTTCACATTCTATTTTTATATGATTTTTGGTAAGATAATGTATTCTCACGTATGATGTCATGTATGAAGTCAATTGGACTTTATATTTTAATATTATCTAAAGTTCAATTAAATATTATTTTATAAAAGAGAATCTTCTAGAAACAGGTCAACCCATGTGAGGAAAAGAATAAATAGAGGGTGAGGCTCATTGTTTTAGTATCGACTATTTGACATCTCTTGTGTTTATGAGCTTTATGGAGCCTAAGGTTTCTACAAGTTACCTATTTGATCTTTGGGAACATAAACTCTTATAGATTGGCATAACTAAGGTGGTGAAAGATCCTCCAAAGGGTTGCATTGTGGTGGAAGATACTTCAGTCTTTCACATAGGGCTTATTGAGCTTTGTTACAACATCCGAGGATTTTGGTTTGGTTTGGTATGGAGCCTTCATTTGCGGGTTGATTGATTTCAGTTTTGGCATCCATTTATTGAGGGAAGATAGGCGCTCTATTTAGGAGTAATTTGGAGGTGATTTTGTGAAGTTTGGGGGTGGTTCTTAGATTTATACAGGTCTTCCATGAAGGTTGATTAGACCACATGAGACTCACATTTATGTTCATTGCATTTGATAGAAGGGACAAATCGTTATGGGTATTTGACCAATCATTTTCCCCAGACTAGACCACCATTTCCATCATGTTTTGAAGGCTTTCCTAAGTTTGAAGGTGACATGAACAATGGTCATGAACAATGTCATTGCTACAGTGGTCACGAGTAGTACCACTACAGTATACGGGCATTTGTATTGGGTATTGCTTGCATCTTCACATCGGCATTAGGCAATCTTATAATCAGTTTTCCATGTAATTTTTGTAGTGCATTGACCATATGTCTTCGTTAAGGGAATTGTTGTTGTAGATGTCATTTTATATCAGATCTTTCTCTGTAATGGATTCATGAATGAAAGTCTAGAGTCATGGTATCTACATTCTCTATTGCATTTGGAGATTGCATTTAAATAAGGAGGAATAGGTTGCAAGTCATTTTGATGATATGTCTCTAATAATAGTAGTTTGCATGCCAAGTGTTTGTGAAAATCTCTCTTGGTTGTAGACGCACATTTGTCATTTTAAAGCTCATATATATGCATTGGAAAGATCAAAAGAAGCCATTTATGCATCGAGTCTATAGTTTAGATATTATAGAAATCATTTGCAAGCATTTATTATGCCTCAGTGTCAATAACACGCAGTTATATCATACTGACAACTCAGACTAGCAAGCTAGAAGAATGTATGTGAATTGTTTGACAATATTCTTTGTATTATAAATAAAAATTTCAACATCAGATTAGGCAAGGGATATTACAGTGATATTAGAGCCAAGATATTGCCATCCCATGGTCACTTATAGTTACAAGCATGGCTTCATCAAGTGAAAGAGATTTGGAAGAAAGGATTTACAGGGGAGGAAAGAAATTAGAACATACATCTCAACAAGAGGAGCTTCTTCTAAGTACTTTGGAGGAGGTAGAGGCTTGTTTATGCAAGGTTGGACAACATCCATCCCAAACAATGAAACTTGCTATAACTCCATTGGTATGTTCTTTGGTCAAGCCACAAATTATGAGATATCATGATGAGGTGATACAACTTGCAACTATCTCATGCATTAGTGAAATTATGAGGATAACAAACCCTAATGATCCTTATGACAACCATATTATGAAAGAAGTACTTCAGATCATGGCAGCAAGCTTTAAAGGTTTTCAGATGACATCAAGAACCCTTATTTTTCTAAGAGGGTAAAACTACTTGAAATATTTGCAAAGTTCAAATTTGAAAACATTATGATATCCATGGATTGTGTAGATATCATTCACAAGACGTTTCATATATTTTCGAGGGTTATTGATGAGGTTCATCCTAGCAACATGATTACTTCTATGAAATCCATCATGTTTTCAGTTTTGTATAAGGAGGATGATACAATTTCTAAACTTATGGCAAATGACTTATGGGATGTTTGGAAAGGTGAGCAAGATGTGTCACCCATGGGACATGAATTGTTAAGGAGATTGGTTGAACAACATAAGGATAGAGATACCTCACCTATGATATGCAGAAATTTATATGATGGCTTTGTTAGGCATGTTGATTTAACTCAAGAGGATATGAGGAAAACCTTGGGGAATGAGTTGTCTACATCATCTTTGCAAGAAGTTTCACTTGAGACTACTACATTAGAGGCCCAAGATGTTAAGGTGAATGTGAAAATTGATCCTTTATCTAGTTGAGCAGCCACTGGTATTTTGACTACACGTGATGGAGGAGACACTTTGCAATGGCATGCTATCATCACTGATTTGTTCCATAATTCTCATGAGATTGAAATCCTTACACATGAATAATTTATGAAGACGAGTCTACAAGTGTGGGGCATGAAGCTCACATTGAAGAGGTGCTTGAAAAGGGTGAAAATTTTACACAATGGTATGACAACTATTCTGATTTTGATAACAACAATCATACTCCTTTACATCAACATGAGGTAACCACTTTGTCACGTGAGGAAGATAGTATTATGGAATCTTTCTATGATAACACTCAAGTTGTGGGTGATAAAAATGAGGAAGGTAATATGGATTCAAGCCACAAAGGTCATGCAATTTTTCACCATTCCAAGGAGGAATTCGAAGGTAAGGAAAAACAAGTCGAAATCAATCCTTATTTTTTGTGCATGAACAATAACGGTATGTCTTCACTTTCTCATGATATGGCAACCGTTAATTATGGAAAAGGAAGTGACATAAGTGTTACTATGGTGGGTACACATGATGCAATTAGAGGACATGGAGATTTTGATGTTGCATCTCATTTCAGGACAAGCTTCAGACACTTTGGAGCAGCTAATATGGAGCAGTCCCAAAGATTGATTGATGGATGGCTATAAAGGGCAAAGCAAGACAAGTTGTTGGTTCAACAAACCAAGATCTATCTTCAACATGTTCATGACATTCAACACTCCATAAAAAATGATAGGCAAAGTTTGTCTAATTCTAGAAATTTTGTTGAGGTTGAACATTCTTTTGAGGGTGATGATGATTTTTGTGACGACACTCATAGTGGATCAGCCACTCAAGAGTTGTCCTTGGAGGGTAATGAAGGCAACCAAAATCCATATTTGGATTTGTTACCCATTTCATATGATATGAAAACTATCCACTTGTTGGTTGGTGATTTAATCTTCTTAGATTCGTCATTGATCGATGGCTTCCCTACTAAAGTTCCCATTGCACATCTTTCTTTGGCATGGTTCACATTAACTATTGAGTTTATACATAAAATATAGCTGGTGGTGTTAGTGTGGTGTTACAGGAGTTGTGTGGTAGGGACATTACACATATCTTCCCTTGGGATCTAGGTGGAGTAGATTTTTTATTACTATTGAGATTGCTTGGGGACAAACAATTTCAGGAAGGGTGGATTGTAATGTCCCCTTCTCACTAGTTCACAGACATTCATGGAGTTTGGCCTATTACTTTACCCTTGTAGGCCAAGTAGTTGACAAGAGTGTCACGTGGGCAGCTGCTTGTGGCTTCACATTCTATTTTTATATGATTTTTGGTGAGATATTTTATTCTCACGTATGAAGTCAATTCCACTTTATATTTTAATGATATTTTAATATCATCTAAAGTACAATTAAATACCATTTATTAAAGAGAATATTATAGAAAGAGGTCAACCCATGTGAGGAGAAGAATAAATAGAGGGTGAGGCTCATTGTTTTGGCATCGACTATTTGACATCTCTTGTGTTTATGAGCTTTGTGGAGCCTAAGATTTCTGTAGGTTACCTATTTGATCTTTGGGAACAAAAACTCCCAAAGATTGGCATAACTGAGGTGGTGAAAGATCCTCCAAAGGGTTGCATTGTGATGGAAGATACTTCAGTCTTTCACATAGGGCTTATTGATCTTTATTACGACATCCAAGGAGTTTGGTTTGGTATGGAGCCTTCATTTGTGGGTTGATTGATTTCAATTTTGGCATCCATTTATTGAGGGCAGATAGGCACTCCATTTAGGAGTAATTTGGAGGTGATTTTGTGAAGTTTGGAAGTGGTTCTCAGATTTATACAGGTCTTCCATGAAGGTTGATTAGACCACATGAGACTCACATTTATGTTCATTGCATTTGATAGAAGGGACAAATTGTTCTAGGTATTTGACCAATCATTTTCCCCATACTAGACCATCATTTCCATCATGTTTTGAAGTCTTTCCTAAGTTTGAAGGTGACATGAATAGTGGTCGTGAACAATGTCGTTGATATAGTGGTCGTGAATAGTACCACTATAATGGTCATGAACAATACCGCTACAGTATATGGGCATTTGTATTGGGTATTGCTTGCTTCTTCACATCGGTATTAGGCAATCTTATAATCAAGTTTCCAAGTAATTTTTGTAGTGCATTGACCATATGTCTTCATTAGGGGAATTGTTTTTGTGGATGTCATTTTATATTAGATCTTTCTTTGTAATGGATTCAGGAATGAAAGTCTAGAGTCATGGTATCTACATGCTCTATTGTAGTTGGAGATTGCATTTAATTAAGGAGGAATAAGTTGCAGGACATTATTTGATGATATGTCCACGATGATAGTAGTTTGCATGCCAAGTGTTTGTGAAAATGTCTCTTGGTTGTAGGTGCATATTTTTCATTTGAAATTCATATATATGCATTAGAAAGATCAAAAGAAGTCATTTATGCATTGAGTCTATAGTTTAGATATTATAAAAATTGTTTGCAAGCATTTCTTGTGCCTTGGTGTCAATAACACGCAACTATGTCAGACTAATAACTCAAACTAGCAAGCTAGAAGAATGTATGTGAATTGTTTGACAATATTCCTTGTATTATAAACAACAAGATTAACATCAGATTAGGCAAGGGATATTACAAACACCGGCATCAATTGTTGGATTGAGGCTAGCTAATGCAATATTAAACTACAAAAAATCTTGCAATAAATGTGGTGTGACGATGGAAAGACGCAAGGAAAACCCAACACAAGCAACATGCAAAACCCTAACAGAGCCCCTCAAGATAATATTATAAAAATTATTACCTTTAAAAAATAAAAAAAATTGTTAATTTGAAAATTTTGCAAAAAAATGTAAAATAAGAAGGAATGGAATGCATATAATAATCATATGATATATTTTTCATTATGTAATGATTGCATTATTAGAATCTCTTTTTTAAAACTTATTTTTTAATCTTTAAATTGTAACAACTCTATCATTACAGGAAATATTTCAAATTATGGATAACTTGTGGTATAGTAGATAAGATAAGCAATTGTATGAAACCATCTATTAGGCTTAAATAATAAGGTTTCAATTTTATTTTTTTAGCTTATAGCAAAAAGTTGAGGATATATATTCCTAATGTTTCTTAGTCTAGAGTTGTAATAGAGTAGTTGATTTAGTATATGTATAGACATTTTCATCTTGGCATTTCATTTTGATCTTATCAATTTTTCTATCTATATTAATTAAATAATTTTTAATTATAATAATTCAATAATTTTTAATTATTTAATTAAAGCTAATATTTTTCTTTAAATTTTATAATTAATTCATTATCCAACATTTTTTTTCTAGTATTAATCAAATAATTATAATTAATATATCTTTTGGTTCATTATAATTAAATAATTTTTAAAAATTATTTAATGAGCTAATATTTCCTCTCAAAACTAAATAAATTCAAACAATTTATTTAATTTTCCTACCGTAATAAATAAATAAATATTTTTCTTATTTCCTTTATGCATTACAATCTTCTTTATCCTTCCACCTCATTGATCCATGTGTTAATTTTAGGTCGTACCTTCTCTCAAATTTTGTTATACATCGATCTTTCTAATTAATCTCCACCATTGATCAAATGTTGAATGAAGCATATAAATAAGACCTTCACTCATTCATTTTTTCCCTAGCACTTTGGAGATTAAGAACACTATTGTTATTTTGAGCATTATCATTATCAAGAGTTAGCACTCTTATCATTAAATATGTTATCAATATATTATCAAGCACACATCTATCTTATCATTATCAAACTAGCCCTATCATCACCCATTATCAAGAATCAAGCCTTCATATCTATCATGACGATATCAAATTTATGCTACAAAATCTAAGAGCAAATCTACATCAAGCAATATAATATTTAACAAATAACAATGGAACAATCTAAGATCTTGGCTATGGTATTATTATTTATCATTTGATTTTATGCATATATTTTAGGCTTCATTGAGTGGATGTGGATGTGGGTTTTGGATTTGGCTTTACATTGTTTCTATTTTATTTAGATTTACATTTTCATACCTTCAGAGTATGATTTGGAGTATTTTGTTGTTCCATTTGACTCAAAATTCTTCGTTTGACTTTCATAAATAGAATCATAACCTTTTTTCAAACGTATGTTGATCTTAGGTTTACTCATTTGCCTACTTAGATGGATTTCACAATGTAAAATTGACCACTTGCTTTTTATATTCAAATATTAAAGTCAAGTCCATGCAATCTCTTTCCAACTAATTGTTATTCATTATTTCTTACACCAAAGCTTTTAAATTGTGTGTCCAAATCAAGTTTGAAAAGACACCATCCCTACCTCAATAGAAGGCCACTTTCCATCTAACAATCTTCCACTATCAACTTCCCATCAACTTTTCACCTATGTAGCAACATTTCATTATCTTGGGCATCATTAACAATTCATTAAAGAATCAATATCTAGATGTAGAAACTTTCTAAACTACTTCTACTATAACACCACTCTACAAAACTTTAGTTACACGGTAAGACATTGCATTATCCTTATTTCATTCCATATTTGAATTATAACATTTCAATGTCATATTTTATATAACACTCATTTAGGACAATGTACGGTGCTCATTTCACTTTGTTTTCCAATATTTTAACAAGTATTATTACCTCAAAAATGAAGGTTTGACCAAGGGGAGCATGATCCTTGACTATCAAACTCTTCAAAGGTGTTTCTAAACATCACAAACTCTTTATTGTAAGTTGAGATACCAAGTTTAATCCATACTTTGAAGGTACAAAAGTAGACCTACAAACTACCAATTCATTTTTGTATGACCTAAAATGATTTTGTAAATGGAGAGTATATTTTGAGGTATATTTTTTATCCAAATAAATTTTGCATCACAAAATTAATCAAGTGATTTGCATAGTTCGAGATTTAGAGGATATTTCTCATTTTATGTTGCTCATTCCAACTTTGACATCAAAATGCAAGCATTGACCATTTGTCACAATATTTATCACCTCCTTTCATCCAAATTTCAAAATATGCATTTATTGTTATTATTCATACATGTTTTCATATCTATTCAAGAACACCTTTTCAGTCTCAAATCTTAAAATTAGGCTATTTATTCATAATATAAATGAAAGAAATATAAGTTTCTATATACTTCAATTATTCTACTCATAAATTATATTTCTTAAAATTTAATTCCATTCTCTCTAAATCTCCTTCAATTTGGATCATTTAAAATGTCTTTCTTCCACATCTCTCTAAAATGTGTCGAATTATTTATTATGTCTAACTTTTAAAGTGATTGCCAAAATATTTTTATTCTACTTAAATTAAATTATCTAGCAAACTTTACCTTGTGTGTCAATTAAATTATTATTAGTTCCTGTCAAAGGCAGCATACTATTGCATCATTGATTTTTTTTTCAATTACTTTAACTAATGAATGCTCAAAATTAATCGTCTAAATTTTATTTTAATTTTATATGATAATAAAAGTATCATTTTTCTTCATTCTTATTGGTTTGTGTAAGTAAAAAAAATAATTTCCCCCCCAAAAATGTATATTATAATACATAAAGTACATCATTTATTGCTATTCATTGTCACATTAATGATTTGTTGTCTAGCTACTTAAAAACATTTGTTGTCGGCCACTTTGTTGCCGTTTGATCTTAAGCTTCTATTATAGTGAGCCATTGATACCATGTGTCACCTCTCTTACAACTCTCTATATTACAACTCATCTTCATGTGATGCGTACTTATTGTATTTGCTATCATATTAACATAACATTTCTATTGCATCCATAACATTTCTATTGTAGTTGTTCAATTGCAACCAAACAATGGTTAAAATGGAATTCATGACAAATATAATTCTACATATATTGAACAAAGTAACATAAAACATGTTTCACATTTAATTTTAATTTATAAAAAGGAGACAAAAACATAAAAGAGAGATGTGTATTTACTTAGCATCATTGTTACCTTCACACAATAAATGATTTAATGTGTTATAGATGTTCCATATATAAATTTGATTGTTAAATGATTTAATGTATTATAGATGTTCCATATATAAATTTGATTGCTAAATTTCAATATCATTTAGTTATACTTCTAATTTCTCTTCAAAAGAAGATTTTAAGCTCGGGTGACATTCTTATTTAGGATTTTAAGTAATCCTTTGAAATGGTTATTAATACAAAACATTGAATAAATAATATGGTGGGTCATTTTGGCTTCTAAATAAATTCAATTTTGTTTTTATAGATTGGTTATTGATTATATTTTATACTTAAATGTTTAAAGATAGTATATTTGGTTTGGTGAAATTCTTTATTATTAATGAAGGGAGGCTGAAAATTTAAATCTAATTATTCTTGTGGTATTATATAAATCTAATCAAAATATATTTAACATTGTGTAAAATATTTTAAATGATTGAAATATAATTTTGTGTTGTAGTTTTTTACTTTAATTTTTTTATGATATAATTATTTTTATAATTGCATTACAATAACATGTTAGTGATCATGATCAAAGCACAGGTGCTCTGTTCACCAATAATCAAGGATGATCCATGACCCAAATCTTCTTGCATTTGGCATCTCCATCTTGGCCTTGCCTCTGCAAGGTTTTCCACGTTGAGAGGGTTCTCTTTAAAAATGATTATAAAACATGCAAAGTAATAGAAGAAGAAAAGATCGCTTGGTCTCTGAGCATTTTTTAATGCTATCAAGAGATCTCTTTGACCCAAAGAAAATGGTCTTAAAAACTTATGTGAATGTAACAACTTTAGAAGAAAAACAATAAGCTTCCCCTTTTATTTTATTGCATGATTGGTAATCTACTTTGGAGCCTTAGCATTGTTTGTAAATCGACAAGCTGTGCCTTTGTCGTCTTTTTGTCGCTATAGATGATACTTTATGCCTTTCATGAATGTATAATTGTCTTTCGTAATGAATGTCATATTTCTACTTCCTTTGTTTATGAAGTATGGATCATGTATATTTACTCTCCCATTTTTTGTGAAAATTGGTTTTAGATGGCATTTGTTTCGCAAGATATAAAGGAATTTGTTCTTCCAAGGTAGGTGGGTTATCAATTTTGTTTGGCCTTTATGGGTGCTTCCTACATGAATATTTGAATGTCATGACTTATGTCTGAGTCACTTTGTTCATTTTGTTATCTTCCCAACAATGAAGAGTTTGTGGTGTACTGTGCCCAATCTACAAAACGGGTATCCCCTAGTAGGATTTTACTTGCAGAGTACCTTAGGTCTTCTGTAAAAGCTCTACATTTATTGGAGTTTTTGTTTTCTTGAAGTCCTTTGGTTTGGATGTTGTCTATCCTTCCCTTTTCCAAACCCCCTCTCAAATAAAGAGTTAGGTTCTAAAATTTTGGAGGTTGATCTACAGGTTGCAAAAATTCCTGAAGATTACCCTTTAGAATTGACAAAGCCAGTTTAGGGGATCAATAGTTCTTTTTTTTTTTCTGGCATGCCCAATGGGACTTCAAATTTTTCTTTTAGTTGAGAATCCAATTTGCCAGAAGACATGATGGATGGTTATTTTTGCACATATCTTCAAATGACCATGGACACATTTATGGTGCCTTATCCTGAAGATTGCGATTACCTGACAACCAATGAGATGTTGTACAACTTTCAATAACAATTGGAAGCCATTAAGATGGAGAAATTGCGACACCAAGAAGAGGAAAAGAAGGGGGAATCACCAACCTTAGTCTCTTAGTTCGTAAGAACAAAAAGTTTGAGCGAAGAAGATTGTTCCCTTGAGGTGATGAATCCTAACCAAGATTGGCGTTTCCCTCTTCCTTTCTTAGAAAGATTTTTTCTAGCAAACATTTTGTGCCCATAAACGATATTTCTATAAAGGTGGACCTATAGTTTGGTGTTAAGACCGTTCAAATCAACAATGAGATGAGATCTCACAACTTGACGTTGTATTAGAGTCCTTTGCTTTAGATTAGATGCAAGATGAGTCACTTAAAAATATTTTTTCAGATCTACAAAAAGTTCTCCCTGTAGAGAACTCGACAGTTTCAATAAAAAGCCATGGAAACCAATAACCATGCAAGATGAAGATAAAATTGTAGAACCTGGAAATCGATGAAATGGATGATGATAACTTCTAGGACAAGTTGGAATTTTTTTTGCTTGTTGCTTGAGGCTAAGTGCTAGCCAAAACAAAACAAAAAAAAAAGGTTGCCAATTCCCTAAGAGCATTCCAAAGAAACCAAAAATCTTGATAATCGCTTACATATAGTTTGTGAAGAAACACAAACTCTACAAAAATGTGCTCCTTACAAAAGGACTGATCCACATTATGTTCAACTTTCGTGCAAATGCCCAATTAAAGGTCTCATGTAGTAGTGAGAAAAGCAAAGGACCAGGACCACAACCTCATCAGCTCTTGGTTGATATCCTTCGTAGGTTAGATCATCCATCATATTACCTTTAGGGTGTGTGTTTTTCATGTCTACCTACGTCATTGTCCCTAAAAGATATGAAAATTCCCACGACAAATATTAATTATACACCTAATTTCTCTATCCTCATCATAATTTGAAAAGAAAAGGAGTCTAGGACAAAAGGGAAGTTACTTTTAAAAGCCAGTAAATGGTTTCATTTAGTAGAAGTAGTGTCAGTTAGGGTAGGTTAGGTTAGCTGTTTCACTTTCTAAGAAGTGCTACAACACACATGCTTGTCCTTTTGGGTAAGTTTGTACAACTTGTGTTTTTCCCTAAAGTGCCTCGCGTGCACATTTTGTTAGGTAGAAGCGTTGTGTTCTCAAAACTTTTGCAAATCATTTCCAAAAGGTTGTAGACTTATTTGGAAAAATAAAAGAAACATTACATGAATGCAAAAAAATCAAAAGCTACTAAAAACGTCAAAATGTGTAAGATAAATGCGTGAAACTGGTATTTCCTTCCCATTTACTAGTTGTTGTATACGGTGAATGGTAGCCTTCCTTATTCATAGAATTAAAAAGAAAAGAGACAAGAAGTAATAATTTAATAAAAAATTTGCCTCATGCATCATCAAAATTAAATTCTATGCAAAGAAGAAAGAGGAAAATGATATATATTAAGTAAATCAGTAAAACTATATATTTCATAGTATATTCTTCTTTAAGCGGTAATTACATAAGACTATGCACAACATTTTTAAAAGGAGGAAAAATTACAAGATGGTATATTAACATTTTTGCAGCACCTGATAGCACAAGAAATACCAGCAGCTGAGTCAGACAAACACGTTTTGGCTATTGTAGTCATCTTTGAAGTTAAAGTCATTTGACTACTCGTTTCCATTATAATCTAAGTCTCAGTAAAAAACCAGAACCCTGAACTCTTCAATCCATCCCATGTCCAAAGCCAAGTCTTATCCCAAGAGCATCCTTAGAAATGAATATGTAGGGATGAAATGGTCTCCATGTTCCTCCAGACACATGGTGTAAAAATTGTTGACAAATGGAAGCCAAGGCATAACTACATCTTTATCCACAAAGGTTTTCAAATCAATCACAATAGGAAGCCCGACCCCATGCTACGCGTGCCCCAGACCCTGGTCTATCTCACCAATGAGTTCATCTCCAAATAATCCACGAGTCAATTTTTCTATAACAGGCACTGACTCACCCAAATCTAACAGTGACCCTATGGAACGTGACACAATGTCCATGTCCACCTAGTATTTGTCCTCATTGGCAATAAAATTTATCCCAATTAAATCCATTTTACATCTAAAATAACCAAGTCATTATCCATCCCTAGCAAACACTTGAGATTGGCATTACTAATTCTCCCCAGGAAGGCTTGCTGGACCTTCGTCATTGTAAGCCTCACTAGAGTATCCATCCTTCTCACTGCAATGAATTTCATCTCTACTAATTACTTCAAGAACAACTTGATTTTGGAATGGTCTCATGGTTAGAAAAGACCTACTTTTATAGATGGCCCAACCTTTTCGCACAAGTCTGCCTTTACCCTTGTAACTAATTTTAGCGAGAAATCATTCCTAGAAAAAGACGGAGCACAATAGCAACCCTAAGGGGGATGAATTCCCAATGCAAATATTCCTCTGCATGACACCAAAGATTATGTAAATTGTATGCTTTGGGTAAGGTGAAAATAAATGAAATTAATATCTTTTTTAGGATATAAGATTTGTTCCCTTCTTGGTGATTTTTCTCGATTTTATAATTACAAAATTTTGTCCCTTTAGGATGTCTTGTCATTTATAAATGAATCTATGAGAATCCTTAGCATAAAGTCATAATTAATACTCCTATGGATTTTGTATGGTGAGTTAGTATATGGTAGAATAAGTGAAAAATCTAAAGGTCGCTCTTGCTACCACCTTGGTTCCCAACCTGCAAAAGTGGCTTTAAGGCACCCAAAAATGAATAACAACAAAAGGGTTAAGGCCTGTTTTGAAAGAAAACTTAAAATAAAGGTAGGTGATGTGGATAACTCTATTAGGATTATTAATACTTGACTAGCAATAGAGCAATATATTATGGGAACCAGGGTGATATCCTTGTCGAGGGTATAAACATCCGTCTAGTAGCAAGGTTCTATCAAGTCGGCTATGGGAGGTCAGGTCCATCTACGTAGCTTATCTGCTCATATACTTATTTGATTACTCTATCTAAGGAAGAAGGAGTTAATCATGTGCACACATTAAAGTAGCAGAGTTGTTCGCCCTTACATTCAGATCTCTAATGTGTAAATTTTAATTGTAAATTAGAGAACTCAACAAGACTTCCAAATCTTATATTGTAATAATGATATTGTATGCTCAAGTTTCTTTTGTTTCAAAGCACAGGGTTTATGTTTTTTCTTTTCTTTCATGAGGTGTAAACTTTGCTTCAAGTATTTCGATCTTTGCAAGTGGTAGTCCAGAGGCCCAATTGCCTTGAGCTAATCTTTTCCCTCTGAATTTTATTTCCAGGATGTCACTAGAGGTCATTTAAAGAAAAGTTTGATGTTCTTTTGAAATTATGTGGAAAATAATTTTCTAATGTTTAAATGTTTCTTGGTTGCAGAGGGTTTGAATATCCACAAGAAAGCATACTGAACTCCCGAAGTCTTTCTTTGACAGATTCATCATTGAAATTTGATTAGAGACATCCAACAAGGACTTTAGGAAGCCTAATGGATATGCGTCTGGTTTGCAAAACTAGAGATTTCGGATTCACCTCTGTAGGTGAAGTTTCCTCCCATGAGTCGCCAGAACTTTAGATTTCTCTAAAACATCAACTCATCGGTTTCCTTTTAAATTTTGCAAACAAGCCCTTTTCCTCTTTGAGCATGGTGGCCCCCAATGACACTTGGTGGATAGTTGCATCTCTTTCAAAGTTTGGACTTGTTCCAACCGAGTCCTCGATTGTTCACCATATGTCTCATCTATAAGAATTCAAGTCATAACATGGATCCTCTTTGAAGAAACCCCAATCACTTGCCACATGTCTCATCTAT
The DNA here is from genome assembly GCF_030272615.1 of Cryptomeria japonica. Taxonomy (NCBI): domain Eukaryota; kingdom Viridiplantae; phylum Streptophyta; class Pinopsida; order Cupressales; family Cupressaceae; genus Cryptomeria; species Cryptomeria japonica. Next base: position 516,132,044 of record NC_081412.1, read on the forward strand.
GGGAAAGCTTTACTCAAAGAGGCCAAAAAGGTCATAAGAAACCGCACAGACTCTCCATGTATGCGAGCCATATCTCCACTTCAGCTTGTAATGATTCTTGGTAGTCAATGCCACGACAATCATGGAGAATGAATGATGGAAACAAATAAGGGAAATATGTGTGTGCATGAACCAAAAGGCATTAGGATCAAGAGGATCATATAATATTAGAATCAATTACTCTCCCCTAATCATGATCAAAACATAGGTGCTCTATTTGTCGGTAATCAAGGGATTATCTATCGCCCAAATCTCTCGAGCATAGATGAAGTTGGAATCTCCATCCTAACCTTGCCTTTGCAAGTTTTTCCATGCCGAGTGGGTGCTCTTAAAGAATTATTATAAAAGCCACAAAACATTGGAAGAAGAAAGATCACAGAGAATTTTTGAATTTTAGCAAGAGATCTCTTTGACCCAAAGGAAATGGTCTGAAAAGCTTATGTGAATGTAACAACTTTATAAGAAAAATAATAAGCTCCCCCCTTTTATTTTCTTTCATGACTGGTAATCTACATTTGAGTCTTAGCATTGTTTGTAAATCGACAGATTGTGCCTTTGTCGCCTTTTTGTCGCTATAGATGATACTTTGTGCCTTTCATGAATGTATAATTGTATTTCTCAATGGATGCCCTATTTCTGGTTCCCTTGTTTATGAATTATGGATCATGTATATTTACTATTCCATTTTTGTGAAAATCGGTTTCGGATGATATTTGTTTCACAAGATATAAAGGAATTTTTTCTTCCAGGGTAGTCGGGTTATTAATTTTCTTTGGCCTTTACAGGTGCTTCCTATAGGACGATTTGAAAGTTATGACTTATGTCTGATTCACTTTGTTCATTTCATTCTCTTCCCAACAATGAAAGGTCTGTGGTGTACCATGCCTAATCCGCAAAATGGGTATCCCCTAGTAGGATGTTACTTGCAGAGTACCTCAAGTCCTTTGTAAAAGTTTTGCATTCATTGGAGTTTTCATTTCCTTGAAGTCCTTTGGTTTAGATGTTGGCTTTCCTTCCCTTTTCCAAACTCCCTCTCCAATGAAGAGTTGACTTCTAAAATCCTAGAGGTTGTTATGTAGGTCGCAATTGGTCCCATGCTTATGGAACTTCCCAAAGATTGCCCTTTAGAATTGGTGGAAGCTAGTTTTGGGGATCAACAATATGATTATAAAAATACTATTTTTCTTTACTCTTTTTGGTTTATGTAAGTGAAAAAATCAGTTTTCCCAAAAATAATACACATTATTATGCATATAGTACACCATTTATTTTTATTAATGTCACTGTCACATTAATGATGTGTTGGCTAGCTATTTAGCAGATGATCAACTTCCCACCATTTAATAAAGCCAATTTAACTTTATTATTACAAGAATATTAGTAATGAAAGCCACACTATAAAGTTATGCCCAACAAATTAAACTAAAAAGGAACCTTCGGCCTCCTAAAATGGTCAAAAAGTTATTCTCCCATGATAATCCATATCCCAATTCTATCTGTACTCATATTTCCTTTCCTCAAGAATATTTAAGGTGACACATGATATTAATGTTACGCGGAATATTCTTTTTCTAAAGAAGCACAAATCAATCTAAATACATTTGAATTTAGAGTTTAATATAAATGTATCACATCAAAATTATATATAGGTAATTTATATATCACATGTTATTTATAATTATTTATCAAAAATTATAAGGTTGATTTATCTAAGAATTGAATTAGAAAAAAATGATTTTAATGATCCAATAATCTCTCTAAAAGTGTCTATAAATACATCGATAGATTTAGATATAGGAAAGGTGAAGGTAAACAATTATCTAGACATGTATTTTGTTAGCTCATCCTTGTGTGACAAGGTTCATTCTCTCACATCAAATCAATGCCACAATGCTTGAGGTCAAACCCAAGAGACTCAAATATGAACCAGAACAAAATTTGATTGTATAGAGCTTGAGTCATCCTCCAAATGGGGAGCATAAATTATATTCTTGCAAATGATTCTAGCTTGAAATTAGTAGCATCTCTTCATTGTTATGCCCAAAGATAAGTATATTTACCTACTATTTACTTTTTTAATATTGTTATCATGTATTAACCCTAACTTAATCTCTTATATCTTCTTTTATCCTCTCCACCTTCATCTACATTTCTTTACTTTCCTATCTAACTATTGGTAGGAACTTGATGCATCATGTCTCTTGTTTTGATCCTTTTATATCTAATATCTATCATCTAAGACTTTGAATGGATACTTTCAAAAAAATTTGTGCTTATAGATACTAGGCAATAATAAGATGTAGGTTTCGTGTGAATATTCAATTTTAATCTTTTTATCACAAATTAGTACTATTGTGATCTTTTTCTTGAATAATTAAAAATCATCATAATTATTCTTAGAGGATTGCATACCATTTGTTGTCATAAAATAAAAATTGCATAAAAAATTAGCTATCTTCTAGTATGAATCTGTACACTTTTTCAAATGTTTTATAATTTTTCTTAGCAAATATTGTTCTTGTTATTTTTTATTATATATATGTACATATATTTATATAATACATATATGTATATATATGTGTGTACACTTATACATATATAGATAGATATATACATGTGTATATATGTACATAAATGTGTACATAGATATGTAGACATTGAAAACTCGCATATACTCATATTCATAACATCACCTCCTATGAGACCAAGAATCCTCAAATTCACACAAGGAATCTAATCTACCAATAAAGAACATAAAACAAGTGCAAGAAACAATAAAATAATAAAGAGATTATAACTTTCAAACACTCATTTTGATTCTCTCCATTGTCCTTTGAGTTTGTTTGAATAATTGATATATTGCTCTCAACAAGCACAAATGATAAGTAGATTAAATAAAGCTCAATGTTTGTAGTTAAAGAGATAATAAAGGATGAGATTCAAATTTATAAATTGAGAGAAGGGAAGATCAACAGTCTAGCTTGAATCAATGGTTGAGATCAAATGAGATGAGTGGAGGCTAAAGATAGTGGTAGGCATTATGGAATATCAAGAAAGTGGAGGAGAAGTGGAAGAGAAGAGTTGGCAAGTGCTTGGTAGGTAAAATAATTAAACAATAAAAAAATATTTAATTCATGTGCATAGGATAAATAAATTAAATATATATTTTATTTATTTTTGAAAGAACTATGAAAGAGGTGTATAATTAAATAAATAGAAATAATTTATTTAATTATAAAAGAAATGGCAGCTAATTAATATTTATTTAATTATAATGAACTAGAAGAAGGGATAAAGCATAGATTAATCAAATAATTAAAAAATACTTAATTAACGAGCAAGGATAAAAATCAATAGATTAATTAAATAATAAAATTTATTTAATTAATATTAGAAGAAAGGATAATTAATAAAACAATAAAATAATTAATTCATGTAGAAGAAATGAGGAGAAACAATGAGAAGGACGAGGTTAATTTTTAGCGTCTACACCTCCATCTTGACACCTAACAAAATAACTTATCTTACATTAATTAATCCACTTTATCCAAAACAAATTGATTGAATAATCTTTATTATTTAATTAAGTTACATAAATCATTTTCCCACAAATATTCAAATATTAAAATGAATACATTATCCACAATAATTTAATAAAAATCATAAAAAATGAACTCATCAACAAAATCAATCAAAATAGTTTTCTCAATGACTAAAATAGCCGACAAATCAATTAACTCGTTGATCAAGTCAATTAAAAGAATCAATCAATTATTTAGCTTGTCAATCAAAATGGCTAACTAATTGATCAAAATAATTAAATAATTCTATTAAATAAACAACTCACTATTATCATAGGTGTAATACATCATATGCCAAGAGAACTAAGATGGTGACTTATGTAGAATGGGTGCATTTCAGTGATGAGTGTCTAACGATTCAACAATATAAGGTGCTAAAGTTCATATTCAAAGGAAATATATTGGAGAAACCTCTAATGGAACTTATAGGGGAGTCATAAATAAGGATATGCATGCTACCTCATTTTCTTCTAAGCAACATAGTCTATACTCTAAAATTCAAATGTGTTCAAATTAGCATAGGATAGTGTTCAACGATATGCCCTAGAATCACTATCAAACATAAGATTCCAATAGTCTATAGAGTTGATTGAGGTAAAAAAACCATTATATTTTTTTTATTACAAGAAGTATAGGCAACTACCAAATGTCATGTTGTGCACATTGAGCTCTTGGTCATATCACTCAAGGTGATAAATGCATGAGATACTTTCCAACATATGGTGAAATATGCTATCTATGATCAATTGAGGTATAATTTATTGAAAAAAATATAATATTTTGATTCATGTACCCAAGAATGGAAGGGCCATGTGAGATACCAAAATCTAGGCATTAGGATTCTAGAGCTTTAGGCTCTCTTTGTAAAAGACTTTAAAGCTTTGTTTGAGGCCACCAATATTTTATACTTGGGCCATATTATAATTTCTTGAGGCATGTAGGTGGATAGGAGGTTTCAACCTTTTTTGTTTGAACATGCTCTACCACACTCACTCTCGTGAAAAAATTCTTCAATTTATGCAAGGTATTTTTACATATAACAATGCCCTTAACCAATCTAACGAAGGAAGGTGTAGTCTCCCTCCTAGACTTGCATTTTTTTGCATATCGATAGACTTATTTAGACTTATGATGGATACTTGGATGGTTATTATGACTCTTCTACTATCTTAGATGGTAACATTGATACTAGAACTCTATGTGGATTTATGATTACTTGATATGACTCATCATGTTTTGGAGATTTATGTGTTTGATGATGTTAAACCTATTATATGATATGTGGCATTTTGATGGTTCTTATGGATGTTTGTACATAATATCACCTTGATGGATGGATTTATGTGATTCATGAATTTATATGTGATCATTGATCATGTGGATTATAAGACTTATGATGATACTAACCCTATTTCATGATTATGTTTCGATGCGATGTTTTGATGTTTTTATGTGTGACTGGTGTATATGCTCAAAATCATCATTGCTAAATAGGAAATAAGGAAAGTCACGAATTCCTTAACTATTCAAGCAATCCCAAACATAAATCAATGAAATAGATGCATAATTAAAATAATTGAAATAATATAAAACTCCCTATTTTGCATCATAGCTTCCATTGTTCTTCTCTTCTTTGTGGTATGGTGGCTCTCAGATATTGCGCTGGTAACTAGTAATTGACAGAAAGATTCAAAGTTCGTGATTGTTGAAAATGGAGAATTGATCCTAAATTTATAGATTTTTGGAGAGGATTGATTGAGAGGTGGAACATAATAGATTGAATTGACTGAATAGATAAAAGAGTTAACTGATTGAGAAAAAAGTTGATTGAAAGATGAAACAAAATGATTGGAGGATAATTAAAGAATGATGCAATTAATCAATTAATTGAATTGATCAATTAAAATAGATTAAATTGTTAACTTATTGATGACTGACTCCAAGCTTTTTGGAAAAAAACAAAGTGGAAGATAGAAATAGAGGTTAAAAAGATAATTGATTTTTAATTAATCAATTAATTGAATTGATTAATTTAACATGTGTTGTAGGATTTTTATTGAAATTCAATTCCTTGTTTGCATGCTTTTGAACTTGATTTAGAAATTCAAATTAATCTTTGCATGAGAATTGATTTAAATATTGAATTTATTCTTTGCATGATAATGAACTTTTATAATTCCATTTGATATTTGAATATATTTAGAACTTGACTTAGATATTCAATTTGATTTTTGAATGTTAATTGAATTTAAATTCAACTTGATCTTTGAATTCATGCAAACTTGATTTAAGAATTCAATTTGATTTTTGAAATCATGAAATTGAAATGCACATGTAACGAAATTAGATGAAATTAGAAGAATATGAATTTGAATTTGAACTAGAAGAATTAATGAAATTAAACAAAATTAGAATTAGAAGAATAAATTAGCCAATTAAATAATTTAAAGAAGTTATTTAATTATTTAGAAATTTAATTTAATTAAATAATAAAGATTATTCAATTAAAGGAATTAAATTATAATTAATTAAATAATTAATATTTAGAAAAGGGTTAAATGATTAAATAATGATAGAAATAGAAATTGAATAATTTATAAGATGATGATGAAATATGAATTTAGAAGAATGAGATTAATTAGCTTAATTAAATAATTAAAGAATTATTTAACTAATAAGACAAATAATTAGTACATGATTAATGAGACATTTTTAGGTGTCTCCATTTGCCCCTCTTTGAGACAATCTCGGAAAGACGTTTCAAAGAAAAATAAAAATTTCTTGCCCCAGTATGCCCTAGTGATGCTTAGGGTGTAATGCCCCCTCGAGAGATTGTTTATGCATTAAAGGTATGAATGATCTCTTGAAAGAAGAAGAATGCGAGATAGAAGAATAGTTAGTTGATTAGAGATAAAGATAGGTGATGTGAAGACGATATTGAGATATAATATGAGAGAATGAACCTTAGAATGAAATAGAATGAAATATGAGAATTAGAAGCAATTGAGAATGATTGATATGAGATGATAGATTGATAATGATAGACTGAAAATGAAGATGATGGTTTTTACGAACTTTTGTGCCTTTATTCATAGCAGAACATATATTCATCACTGAGCCTTATTATGTAACAATGGAGCTTTGCACATCAGGGTATAAGGAACCAAGATGTAAAGATTATCATTGAAGAAACAAACACATAGTAGACAAGGAGTGAACCCTCCATTCTAGTTGTAGCGCCAAGAGTCGAGGTATGTGCGATAGTCACAAGCATAACTATCCTTGACTTTTGCATAGGATATTTGCCGAATGAACGTACCAACACAGACACCCTAGGCACCATTGCCCCAGAACTTCATTGGTTCACACCACAAACAACAAACAAAGAAAAAGATAATGCCCGTCATGGCTCCTCTAGTCACTTGTGGACATCCTTGAGTAGCATAGGAACACAATCCGTCACTAAATGATAAAAGATAGAGACTAAGTAGGACAAAATTCAGTAGCTATACTGATCCGTGCCTTCATTCTTGATTGCTTGATGTGATGGTTGATAATGTCTGATCTCAAAAAGTTTGGACCCCGTTTAAAACTGACTTGTCTGATTTTGAGTGTATCCATCTCTGTTTAAGACAAGATAATGATCACTTGTTATGGATATTGATACGATTGATAAGACAATTTGATCAGTTGATTGCAGATGTTTGATTAGATAGTTGTATCCTTTGCTAACTTCATGTGACGCGTTTGTTGGCTATCTGCTAGGGTGTTTGATTCTTGCAAGACATTTTATTGCAAGTTTTTTTGATTGATTGTTTTGATTTTTTTTAGATTTTGTGGATTGATATTTGAATGTTTTTGATTGATTGATTTTTTCAAGACTTTTTATGTTTTTTTTTTTAATTATTTTTATTGTTTCAGGACTTTATCTAATTTTTGATATTTTTTCAAGACTTTTTATCATTTTTAGGGTTTTTTATGTTTTTTAATTTTTTTGGATTTTTTCTGTTATGCCCTCGGTATGTAGACTTGCCATGATATGATGATCAATAGAATGCATGTGGAGATAATGAATTTTGACATGATCTATGTTAATGCAATATGCATGATGAAGATGCATTTCCTATTTCGATAAGGATGACTGTGTTTGTTTAGCATTTTGTAGTACACCAATTGAATTGGAGGTGCAAAACATTTCATAGATAAGCGATCAATTGATCCTTAAGATCCCTTGGAACATACAAATTAACACACTTAGTGACTAGGATTTACAAATGGAGATGTGAAAAAATTCCCCATTGATTCTTGAAACTTTGATCTTCTTTTGCCCATGTGTGTTCAAATGAGTTAATTCTTGCTCTTGTGCTCACTAAAGATCATTGGCATCCTATATGACTAGCTACGTGGATTATTCTAACTTCAAAAGCATCTCGAATAGAGCCTCACTAACAATAAGCTTTTAGGGCTTCGATGAGGTTATACACTGTAATCTCTCAAATATTGCTCCATTGCTAGCAGGCGTCCATAGCCCTAATGGATTTATTCGCATGTTCCCATAGTCAAGCTTTTGGTCACACTTGTATGCGTGATATTTCAGTTATATATCATTGCTATTTTGCCTTGAGATGGATATTTGGCATAACACTTTTTCTTTTTTATTTTCTTTCCTTGACTTGTAAGTAATGAAACCCACATGGGTGTGACAATTATAGCAACGCTAAAGCAGAATATTGGATTTTTCACTAGTCATATGATCAACTAGGTGTCTAGAATGAATTAGAGATTTTGTTAAAGTGTGTGAGATATAGCAATTGATAGATGTTGGGTTAACAAGTCTCAAATAGTGAAATCTCTACCCAACCAAAAGTAAATTGTTGTCACAGGGTGATGTTGAAAATGAATGATCTTAGGATCTCAAAGACTTCATGTCTGAATATCTAAGAAACAAGATGACACTTGTTTCTCTTGAATGCAAACGAATGATAAATTTGGACAGTTGTCTTGTTTTATTGATGCTGCTATATGTCAATGCAAAAACTTTGTGAATGCAATGCATTTAAAAAATAACCTAATGCGATGCAGTGCTTTGAAGAAAATGATATGCAACGTAGAAAGTAAAACCTAAATTAAACCAACACTTAGATTTAGTATTGTTTAAGATGCATGTTATTCATAGGGTTAGGAAGTGGATCTCCCTCCATAGTAGCCAAGTTATATGCTCTGTTTCCTATGACCCTTGTTACGATGAAAGGACCTAGCCAGTTAGGTTCAAACTTTCCTGGCTTTTCACGCTCTACTAGGTTCCTTTGGTTCTCCTTAAGATTTAGATTTCCTACTTCAAAATTACTTTGTCTTACTCATTTATTGTAACTCCTTAATCTGTTATGGTATCCTTGTAAATGATTTAATGTAGTTTGTCTATTTTCATCAAGCATTTCAAGCTCTTGTAATGTTGCAACTCGATAGTCTTCCTCTGATATGATGTGTTTTAAAGATACTCTTAAAGAAGGTAGTTCTATTTCAATAGGTAAAATTGCATTTGTACCATAGACCAATTAATAAGTTTTGCTCCTGTAGGTGTGCATACCCCTATTCTGTAAGCCCAAAGAGCAAGATTTAACTGGAGATGCCAGTCCCATCATGCGTCAGTGACAACTTTCTTCAGGATCTTCAATATTGTTTTGTTTGTTCCCTCTACTTGTCCATTAATTTACGAATAATATGGGGTTGCAAATATTTGTTGTATCTGAAACTGTTCACACAGTTCTCTCATTTCTTGATTCTTAAACGGATGTCCATTCTCGATCACTATACACATCGAAATAACATATCGGCAGATGATGTAGTTAAGCATGAATTTTTCTATCTTCTTACCATTGATGTATGTTAGAGGGATTGCCTCAAACCATTTGGTAAAATATTCAGTAGTCGTTAAGATGAATTTGTGCCCATTAGATGAAGTAGGATTGAATTTACCAATAAGATCTAACCCCCACTATGAAAATAACCATGGTGATGTGATAGGTTGGAGATCTTGCGATGGTGCATGAATGAGGTCCCCATGCACTTGACATTGTCTACATTTCTATACATATTTGTAATCATCTTTTTCTATAGTAGAACAATAGTATTCAGTTCTTCGTAACTTCTTTTCTAGTGCAGGGCTACTTGAATGTGTACCGCAAATTCCATCATGTACCTCTTTTAAGGCAAGTTATGCTTCTTCAAAATTAAGACATCGAAGAAGTGTCCCATCAAGGCTCTTTCTATACAATATGTCAGCAATAATGGTATGTCTGGATGCTTGACGAATGAGAGTCTTCTTTTGATTTCTTGTCAGATCGGGAGACATATACTGATTATGTAAGTATGTGTATATCTCATTATACCATGGGGATTCAGGAACCACAATTACACACACATATTCTGATGAGGGAATCTCATATGTCGGTACCATGAATTGTTCTACAATGAAATCGAACTCATTTTCATTATTAGGCATGTCTAGGAGAGATCCTACTGTAGCCATAGCATCTACTGCCTTGTTCTGGATTCTTGGAGTCTGCTCAAAAGTGATGTTGCTGAAATGTTGTTTGCAATCTTCTACCAATTGCTGATAAGGCATCAGTTTGTCATCTTTTGTGTTATAGTCATTATTAACTTGATTGAAAATCAGTTGTGAGTCACCTTACACTTGTATCTCTTTTATCCTCCACTGTATAGAGGTACAAAGTCCTATTATGAGAGCTTCATATTCAACTATATTGTTTGTAAAAGGAAAATTGAATCTGAATGACTTCGGGATATAATCCCCTTGAGGGGCGATGAAAATAATCTCGGCTCCTAGTCCATGATTTGTGTAAGAACCATCAAAGTACAATTTACAAGTGGTGGATGTTGTTAATGTCATCAGGAAAATTCACTAGTAGCAGGTGACTGTCTTGCAAGGGAGCTTCTGCTAATTGATCTGCTATAATATGCCCTTTGATTGCCTTTATGTCCACATATTCTATGTCAGACTCACTTAAAATCATGACCCACTTGGCCAGTCTTCTAGTTAATGTTGCTCTGCTTAACAGATGCACGAGAGGATCAAAGCGTGCTATGAGTTGAACTTTGTGACTCAACATATAGTGTCTAAGATTTTGGGATGTGAAGATCACTGCTAGACATACTTGTTCTATAGGGGTGTAACTAAGCCCATATCCAATTAGGGTTCTACTTATACATTAGATTGCTCTTTCCTTTCCTTGATCATCATGATATGCCAAAAGGGCTCCCAAAGATGAGTTTGTTGTTAATATATACAGTAATATAAAGACTTGCCTAGAGTAGCTAGAACTAATACTAGAGTAGTCAAAAGATAGTCCTTTAAATCTTGAAAAGCTTCTTGGCACTAATCTGTCCATTTGAAGGTGACTCCTTTTCTGAGTAAATGCTAAAATGGGTGACATTTATGTTCTAGCTATGCTATGAACCTTCTTATAGATTGCAATCTTCCTTGTAATCCCCTTAACTGCTTGAGTGTTGATGGAGGCTGCATATCAATGATTGCTTTGACCTTTTCTAGATCTACCTCAATTCCTCTATTAGAAACAATAAAGCCTAGAAGTTTTCCATCTGTGACACCGAACACACACTTCTTTGGATTTAATCTGACATTATATTGTTCCAATCGATCAAATATCTTAGCCAGGACTTCCAGGTGACCTTATTTTATTTTTTATTTAGCTAGTAAGTCATCAACATAATCCTCCATGATATTGTGGATCATGTCATGAAATAATATCTTCATAGCCCTTTGATATGTTGCTCTAGTGTTGTTAAGACCAACGACATGACATTCTAGTAGTATGTTCCCCATGGACAGGTAAATGCAGTCTTATTTTGATCTTCTGGTGAAATCCTAATCTGGTTGTATCCTGAGAAAGCTTCCATTAGTGAAAGTATTTCATTCCCAACAGTTAGATGAACTATCATGTCTATGCTAGGTGATGTCATGGAAATGGGGACAAGGCAACAACAAAGTTCAATGTTAATAAGTTAGTTTCAACCATAAAAACAAAACAAAGAACTAAAAACCATTCCAAACATATCAAGAGAGATTTCAAAAAGCATGAAAGAAGTTTAACAAAATAAAAGAAAGGAGAAGAGCCTCCCTAAGATGCTTCCATGATGCCTTTTGATGCTTCTCCCTTGTTTCTCTCCTCTCCAAGTCCCAAATGAGTGTAGCTCTCAGCTTTTAGCACTAGCCATGGATGCCATATGGAGATTCAAGATGGTTGAATATGATAAGCAAATACTATGCAAGAGTAGATAGTGATGCTATGAAAAAGCTCTATGCTAATGCCAGTATAACAACAATACTCTAAAATGCTTCTTTTTGCTTGAGGAGAAGGGTTCTATTTATAGAAGAAATGGGGAAATGAAGGGTTAAGATTGAATGGTTTAATCAAGGGCCAAGTTTGAAAGTTGGGGATCCATGTGCACAATTGGCACCAATAAAATGGTGACAAGTGTCAACATAGGATTGGGTTGAGAGAAGAGGTTGGAGGCATTAAAGGCCTGAGAAGACCTCATGGTTATCTAGAAGGTAAGGGTCAAGTCTAAATTAGGATTACCCACTGGATTAGGAGTTAATGCAAGGATAAACCTTTGTGCAAATGATTAAGAGATAATCATGGTCAAAGCATTAAAGGCTTGATGAGACCCTTGGGTTGGGTAGAGGTTGAGTCAAAACAAATGTTTTAACCATGTGGGAGGGTTTGAGGTAACCATTAATGGTTATTGGAGACTTTGGGGATTAAGTGGTTGAAGGTTGAAAGCCTTCAATGGTTATCAAAGACTTTGAGCCATTTAGTGGTTGAAGGTTGGAAGCTTTCAAAGGTTATCCAAGACTTTTAGGCTTTGAGAAGTGACTCCATTTTGCTTAGGAATGTGACAATAATTAGGGGATGGATTAAGTTAATTAGGAAGGGGTTAGAAGAATCTAGAAGGGGATTAGATTTTGCAAGTGGATTTGGTGGGTGAGGGAAAATAGGATTTTATTAAAATAAAAATTCATTTATTTCAATAAATGTGTGCAAGTTGTATTTGGATAAATATTCAAATAAATATTAATTTATTTAAATGAGAAAAATGAAGATAAAGCATTAAAATGCTTGAAGACTTTGAGGGAAACCATTAAAGGCTTGAAGACTTTAAGGAAAACCATTAAAGTTTTAAGAAGATTATAGAAGGAAGCCATCAAGTTTGAAGACTTTAAAGCCATCAAGTTTGAATACTTTAAGGGAAACCATTAAAGGTTTCAAGTGGGTGAGGATAAATAGGATTTTAAATAAATAATTTATTTAAAATAGTTGTGCAACTTGCTTTTGTAGGAAAATACAAGTGGGTGGAGGATAAAGGTGATTTTAAATAAATTATTTATTTAAAATAATTGTGCAACTTGCATTTGTAGGAAAATGCAAGTGGGTAGAGGATAAAGGTAATTTAAATAAATGTTAATTTATTTAAATGTGAGAGGTGGGATTTTGGGGGATTTAAATAAATATTAATTTATTTAAATGTGAGAGGTGGGATTTTGGGGGATTTAAATAAATATTAATTTATTTAAATGTGAGAGGTGGGATTTTGGGGGATTTAAATAAATATTAATTTATTTAAATGTGAGAGAATATTTAATTAAATAAATATGATTTATTTATTTAATTAATGGTCTGAATTTGGTTAAGTGAATTAAATCAAATAAATTGAATAATTTATTTAATTAATAGGAGAAGAGGGTTAAGATGAATTAATTAAATATTAATTTAATTAATTATTGATTGATGGTTAAATAATCAAATAAATACTAAATATTCATTTAATTAAGTGGACAGATTTATGTGACTACATTTGCCCCTCTTTGAGACGGTGTGGTTTATCGCGTCGTTTCAAAGAAAGAAAAATAGGTGTGAAGAAATGCCCCATAAAATGTAAATTTAATGGGTGGTATGCCCCCTCGAGAGATGGGCCGAAATTTTTTTATTTTTTTATTTTTTATTTTTTTGAAAAATCGGGCGATCTCTCGAAAAAGAATGAAAAGTGGAGGGGATGTAGAATAGAAGAAATTAGAACTACTGATGAAAAAATGGGAGAAAATGGAGTGAATATGAAGAAACAACAAGCCAGCGAGTACCCTGAGGTCATGCAAGAGATACATAGCAGATGTAGGGTGGGGTTTGGATTGATACTATACAATTGATCAAAATTGGTTGGACAATCTGGTGCAATCGGTGTAATTGCCCCGGTTAAGTCAAAGCGTGACAGTTGATGTCAGTTGGTCGCTTGGACATGATAAAGTCTGAGTAAGTGAATCAAAGTGACCTGTTGGTGACTTAGACAATTGATGTAATTGCCCGATGAAGTCAAGGTATCTGAAGCAAAATACTCGTTGAGACTTAGACAATTGATGTAATTGTCCATTGGATTGTGTTTGATTGGTTGATCAATTGATAGTGTGTGCGTGGGATGGATGATTGTGGTGAATCATAGCAGCCCCATTGAGACTAGGTCATTATGATAAATGCCTGATGTAGTCTAGGATTACCATGATCGATTACCTGTTGAGACCCGAAGATACTTGATCAGAGTATCTGTTGATAGTCTAGGTGTGTGGGAGTCGATGTATCTGTGTAGACAGAGTAACTGACTTAATTTTGTGGATGAGTGAGGATGGGAAGTGATGAAGGGATTAGGATGATGTTGACGATCAAGATAGGGAGGGTGAGGGGGGATTTGATGTTAGATAGAAGATATGGAGGACTTATGACTCATTCCTATGGAAGAAGAGGAAAATAGAGTATGCATTATTATGACTATGTATGCATGATATGCAGCTATTATGAATGTATGGATGGTTGGAATGCAACGAAATGCAGTATATATAGATGAGATGGAATGACGATCCATAGTGCTCTATTTTCATCATTGAGCTTTAAAATGTTGTAAGAAAATACAAGCAACTTGACATAAAGATTCAAGATGACTAGAGTATTTCTTACATGGATTTTATATAGCAAGTTAATACAAGCAACTTGATATAATGGATCAAGTTGACCTGAGTATTGCTTGCGGAACAGATAAGGATTATCTCCTTTCATGCATGACTTGGAACGTCCTCCTTGATCTTAGGCTGATCATATCCTGAGACAAGTGCATACCGTAATAAGAGATAAAACCTTTATCCAGTTTGGATGAGGTAGGAGGAACCAAAGAAAGAGAATTGTACCTGCAAACAAACAATATATACATAAAGAATAAAGAATATGGATCCTTGGTAATGGTTCATGCTCATATGGTCGAGGTATACGCTGTAGTCAGCAAGCCGTAATGATCTATGACTGCATTTTGCATAAGATCATGTAGCTTGGTGAACTTCCCACGTAGACACCATTAGTGCATGCCCTAGTACTTCATCGGAAATAATGCGCAAACGATACAAAACAATGCTGCAAGATCCTGATACAGATAAACAAATGAATTACTCACGAATCAACCAAGCATTTGATAGCTTAACATAATTTTCTTGTCAAAGAAAACGTCACTTTTGTCTTTGTTTTGGTAAGGAAGGATGCATCCTTGTTTAAGACAGTTTGGATTGTAGATGTTGATTGTGTTGGTCGAGTGATAAGTGGTCATTTGTGTGAGTATTTTGTCAATGTTTGTTTTGTATCTGATCAGATGAATATGTACAAGGTGTTGTCATGTTCTTGGGTGATTTTTGATGGTTTTTCCGATGTTTTTGGATTTTGTGAATCATTTTTGAATGTTTTTGGATTTTGTATTGTTTTTGAATGTTTTTGATATTTTCTGGGACATTTTTGAATGTTTTTGATATTTTTGATGATTGCCTGAATGAAGAGCGTAATGACACATAAGACAATGTAGAATCCACTTCCATCAATAGGTTAAGGGTATTGCCCCCAGTTTTTAGACCTGACTATGAAAAGGTGGGATGCTAGACGCATGGAGTACTTTCTTAATGACAGATGAATAACAAGCCATGGCTTTGGATGGATGGATGTATGTATGAAGTAAATGTGATCGCAACAAGTCTGAAAAGATAATGGAGCCATAGCCCTTACGAGTGGCGCCTGTTTGCCAGGTTTTTACCATCGCACTTACCCAAAGTGCCACCGGAGTGGTTGTTCACCGTTTGGATGCATGATTTTTCTTTACTTTTATTGAATGTTTTTGTATTTTCTTTAGGACATTTTCTGAATGTTTTTGATATTTTCTGATATGTAGGGGAGCCTGATGCTTTGTATACCTTAGGTATAAAACCGTTTGAGGTGCATGCTATTGATTGGATCTGCGAGCGGTTCTCTGTTTGATGTAGCCAACTGATATGCCCCGGACCCGAATACAGCAGTGACAACATATGGGCCCAACCAGTTTGATTCAAACTTGCCTTGATGTTCTCTGTTTGGTTGGTTGCGAGGATTTTCTCGAAGAACAAGATCACCAACCTCAAATGTACGAGATCTAACTCGGTGATTGTAGCTTCTACTCATGCGCTGCTGATAGGCTTTGAGGTGATTGTATGCAGCTTGTCGCTTCTCATCTAGTAACTCTAAGTCCTGAAGACGAGATACTCTGTATGCTTCATCATCGATGAGATTGTGCAATGAAACTCGTAAGGATGGTATCTCGACCTCAATAGGTAAGATAGCTTCTGCACCATAGACCAATGAATAAGGAGTTGCACCTGTAGGGGTCCGAATGCTAGTTCGATATGCCCATAATGCTAGATTCAATTGAACATGCCAATCACGGCCGGCATCATTGACTGTCTTCTTTAGGATTCTTAGTATGTTTTTATTGGATGCTTCAGCCTGACCATTGCCTTGTGGGTAATAGGGAGTGGAAAAGCGGTGTTGGATATGAAATTTCTCACAAAGTTCACGGACATCCTGATTTTTAAAAGGAAGACCGTTATCTGTGACGATGGACATGGGTACACCATACCGGCAGATGATGTAATTGAGGATGAATGAGGCGATCTGCTTGCCGGTGACTTGGGTAAGTGGAACAACTTCGATCCACTTGGTGAAATATTCGGTGGCGGTAATAATTAATTTATGGCCGTTGGATGAAGATGGATGAATCTTACCCACAAGATCAAGACCCCATTGACAAAAAGGCCATGGTGTTGTGATTGGTTGCAGTTCTTGAGCTGGTGCATGTATTAGGTCGCCATGAACTTGACATTTTTTGCACTTCCTGACAAAGTAGTAGGAATCCTTTTCCATAGATGGCCAATAGTATCCAGCTCGCATGATCTTCTTGGCTAGTGATGGACCACTTGAGTGAGTCCCGCAAATTCCTTCATGTACCTCTTCCAAAGCCTTTGTTATCTCACCTTGTTCTAGACATCGAAGGAGAGTACCATCAAGACCGCGTCGGTATAGGGTTTCGACAATAATGGTATATCGAGCAGTTTGGCGAATGAAGGTTTTACGTTGGTTATTTGATTGGTTGGGAGGAAGGGTGTGATCGCGGAGATAGGTGTAGAACTCACCGTACCATGGGGATTCAGAACCAACAAGGCAACATATCATTTTAGATTCGGGGATATCATAAGCGGGGATCCAAAGTTGTTCTACCAAGAACTCGTAGCGTGTTGAATTCTGTGGAAGATCTAGTAGAGATGCGATGGTAGCCATAGCGTCAGCAGCTCGATTCTGATCTCTTGGTATCTGCTCAAAAGTGATAGTAGTAAATGATGTCTTTAGATTGTCCACCATTTGCTTGTATGGCATGAGTTTATCATCTTTGGTCTGATACTCATCTATTGCTTGTCGAATGACTAGTTGGGAATCGCCATATACTTGCAATTCTTTTAATTTCCATTGTATGGCTAATCTGAGTCCTGTGATCAAGGCCTCATACTCTGCTATGTTGTTTGTGCATGGAAATGTGAGCTTGTAAGACTTCGGGATGCTATCACCTTGAGGTGTGATAAACAGAATGCCTGCCCCCGAGCCGTGCCTAGTGTATGAACCATCAAAATATAATTTCCATGACTGTGCTTCTGTAATCATGAATATCTCTTCATCTGGAAAATTGGAAATGAGAGGATGATCACCTATGAGAGGTGCATCGGCCAACTGATCTGCAATAACCTGACCTTTGATAGCTTTACGGTCCACATACTCAATATCAAATTCACTTAGAATCATCACCCATTTGGCTAAGCGACCTGTCAATGCTGCTTTGCTAAGTAAATACTTGAGTGGATCAATCTTTGCAATGAGTTGCACCTTGTGTGTTAACAGATAGTGCCTCAGTTTAGTGGCTGCCAAGATTACTGCTAGGCAAGCTCGCTCAATAGGTGTGTAATTGAGTTCATAGCCCACCAGTGTGCGAGAGATGTAGTAAATAGCACACTCTTTTCCTTCTGCATTATGTTGTGCCAGTAGTACACCCAATGCTGTACTTGTTGCTGAGATATAGAGCAATAATGGTCTACTTGGATCTGGTGGCATCAGCAATGGTGGATTCATGAGATAGTCTTTAAGCGCCTGAAATGCTTGCTGGCATCTGTCATCCCACTGAAAGCGGATGTTCTTGTGTAGCAGGTGTGTGAATGGGTGACACTTATCAGCCAATTGTGCAATGAATCTGCGGATAGATTGAAGCCGTCCTTGTAGTGTTCTTAGCTGACTGATATTCTTTGGAGGTGGCATGTCCATGATTGCTTTAACCTTTGCTGGATCGACCTCAATGCCTTTGCTTGAGACAATGTATCCTAGAAGCTTCCTCGAGGTCACTCCGAAGACACATTTCTTTGGGTTGAGTCGAACATGGTATTGTTCCAGTCTATCAAAGATTTTATCTAAGATGTGAAGATGCCCTTCTCTAGTAAGTGATTTTGCTAGTAAATCATCCACATAATCTTCCATTATAGTATGCATCATGTTATGGAAGATGGTGGTCATTGCTCTTTGATAGGTTGCTCCTGCATTCTTTAAACCAAAAGGCATTACATTCCAGCAGTATGTGCCCCATGGACATGTGAAGGCTGTCTTATGTTGGTCCTCGGGTGCGATCTTTATTTGATTGTATCCTGAAAAGCCATCCATGAGTGAAAGCATGGCATGTCCTGCTATCAAATCTACTATGATGTCGATATTTGGTAGAGGGAAGTCATCCTCAGGACATGCTTTATTTAGATCTCTGAAGTCTGTACAAATGCGGATGCCCCCTTTTGGTTTGCCAACTGGTACAATGTTGGAGATCCATTCTGCATAATCAATTGGTCTAATGAAACCAACATCCAGGAGTTTCTTGAGTTCTATTTTGACTAGCACGGCAATCTGAGGATGCATCTTACGAAGCTTCTGCTTGATAGGTTTGGCTCCTTTTGCTACTGTGAGATGATGCATGACTAAATCAGGATCAAGCCCAGGCATGTCTGCATATGACCATGCAAAGTTGATCTGACGCTGTTGGAAGAACTCTATAAATTGAGGCTGTTCCTCTGGAGTGAGAAGAGATGCCAGATGTATGATATGAGGGTTTTCAGGAGTCCCCACATTGTATTCTTTAGTCTCCTCAATGAGAATCGTCGATCGTTCCTGTTGTGTACTAGCAGGGAGAATGTCAAACCCTTCATCCTCAAGTGCCTCAGAGAGGTTTTCACCGTTGGATACGCTCTTTCTTTTTACTTTTGTTGGATCAAACAGTGCCACAGTGTGGTTTTCACTGGAAGATCCATGTTTTAATGTTATATTTTTGCAGCTGAAGGGTTTGGCATCCGCCCCGAAGTATGCTGTGCTATTAAGTTCAATGGCGAATCCAGCTTTGTGATCCCCGCTTGGTAGATTATCCCTTAATTCCAAAAAGTCAATGATAGCCTCATCATTTTGGAAGAGGTCAAGACATGGGGGATTTGGTTGGTTCCATTCTATGAGTTCAGGGTGGATAATGGGCATTACTTCATCGATTAAGTTAAGTGCGGGAGATGTATCAGTGAGGGTTAAGACAGTGTGGTGAAGGTCGTTGATGGTACTCTCCCTATCAGAATCCGGCGTAGGATGAGACGTAGGGTCTGTGGAAGATGTTTCCAGCTCAGGTACCCAAGTGGTCTTTATCTGTGCTTCTCCGTAAACAGGAATGTCTTTGCATGGCAGAGGTGGTGACGTGTCTTCCTCATCTGAAGTGTTAAGCTGTACGGAATCAAATTCCGACTCATGTGAGTCGGTCTCTGAATCACTTTCCAGCATCCGATTGCTATACCATACTGGGATGTCGCTAGAGTTGAATACTGCAGGCATGATTGGTTTATGTACCTTTGTAGTGATCAGTGCTGCAGGAACCGTGATGGGGATTAAAGGATTTGTCACTGGAAGTATCGACAGTGTTGATTTAGTGGCTTCTGTTGGAATTGCTGGTGCCATAGATGCTGCTGCGGGTTCTGATACAATTGTTGCTACAAATGGTTTTATTGATGTGATGGCTGCCGCGGATGGGATTACTGATTCGATTGGTGGGATGTTTGGCATTGATGATGGTTGCGGTGGGGTTGTGAGCCTCGATGGGGCAGTGGCAATATTGCGTGATGGTGCTTTGATTATGAAAGGTGTCCTCTTTGCAGTAGGTGGGCAAAATGGTTTGCTAGGTTTGCCTAGGCCTGTATTACCTTTGGGCTTGAATTCTGGTAGTAAAGGTTCATGTCATCCTTGTTTGCAGTATCCCAAAGCACTTTGACCATCATACCCCATTCTTTGCATAATGAGGAGGCCTTTACCATATTGTTCCGTAGGAAGTGTAACTTGCGGTTTGTCAGTGGTGATGGGATCTTTATAGATCCAGTCCGCTAGGTCCTCATCTTGGGTTTCTTCCTCTTGACTCTTTCCAAGGACGAAAGACGTCAAAGCACATGCGGGCGTGACTATGGGTTTTTGGAGTAACTGTTGTGGTTTACCATGTGTTCTAGGAGAAGTGGGCATTTGTCCCACACAAAAGAGCTGACTCAAGTTGTATTCTCCAGGACCTTCCTCTACTACTTTCATCTTAAGCTTCTCTTGCTTGGGTATAGGGATGTTCGAACTGGCAAGAGAGGCAGGATTTACATATGATGTGGAAGAAATAGCTTCCCTATTATTAGGAACAGTAATCTCCGGTTGATGGCTGATATTATGGCAAAATGCAAAGGGATTTGCATCGCCCAGGATTGTGATCTCTGTACCATTATGTGGGAACTTGATACATTGATGGTAGGTAGATGGAACAGCTTGCATGGCATGTATCCAAGGTCTCCCTAATAATAGATTATATGGCAGAGGAAGGTCCAAAACCTGACAAATTATGTGTTTTACCACAGGGCCAACCCGGATTGGTAGTACCACAGCTCCTTTGGATGAACGCTCTGCATCATCATAGGCCTTGATGGTGATCTTCTTGCGAGGATCCACTAATTCTATTGCATATCCCAATGCTGTGACCAACTGTAGTGTACAAATGTTTAGGCCTGCTCCATTATCTATCAAGACTCGCTTGATCCTGTGTTGGTTGACAAAGCCTTCAATGTGTAGCGAAGCATTATGAGGTTGTTGGAAAGAAGAGTTGTCACTTTCAGAAAAAGTGAGACAAGGTGATGACTTTAGATTTCCAACCATGGCTTGAAATTGGTCCGTGTTCAGGTTTGCAGGGACTGACGCTTCTTGGAGTGCTTGATCCAAGATTGTTTTATGAGATGGTGATAGGCGTAATAGCTCTAAAATGGAAATGAGCGCAGGTGTTTTATCTAATTGTTCCACAAGATTGTACTGCTTTGGGATGGAGGTGGTGCCTTGTGGAGCTGCCTTGATGGTAACTTTTCCGCGACGCGTAACAACATTGCAATTTGAGGTGGGATTTTTGAAGGCTATGGTTGCAATTTGTTCACTGGCATCATACAGGTGATTGACAGTGTAATTATACGCAGCTTGCGTATAATCAGTGGTATCAGGACCTCATCTGGACGTCGAAGGACCCCTTTGATCTTGCGATGGCAGTGGATTCTTGAACATCTGATGATCATTATTGGTTGTTTTTGGGTCATGCCCTTCAATTTCAATTTCTCCTCGGTCAATAAGATCCTGAATGAGATCTTTCAATCGGTGACAATTACTTGTCTTGTGTCCTCTTCCTTGATGGAACTCACAATGTTCAGTATCCTTCCACCATGTTGGTTTGACTTGGGGCTCATAATTTGATAACTTAGGTAGAGTGATCAAATTCTGAGAAATAAGTTGTCGCATCACCATTTCAATGGGTTCCCCTAAGGGAGTATATGTGCGTTTTTGTTTTTGCTGACGAGGTCTTGGTTCATCTTGAGATGTTATGCGACCTTGATTAGGAGGAACATTTGTGTTATTTTGAGGTGGAGGATTTTGTCCTGCAAATTGAACCACAGGTTGTGCATTTTGGATAGTTCGAGCATCCACAACTCCATCGTTGACGATATTCTTATTCTTGTTCCAGAAGTTCGGTTTATCACTATTGAAGCGCGGGCGAGGACCATCTTTGGGTTCATTAAAGATTTTGATGAGTCCTTTTTTGATGAGTGCCCTTTCACATTTTATACCCTTGGTGATCATATCGTTAAAAGAGTCTGTGTCTTTGACATCCAGGTGAAATTCCATTTCTTCGTTTAAGTTGGAAATGAAAATTTCCACTAGTTCTCGTTCAGGTAACTGAAGAGAACGTCTGCTAGACATTTGGCGCCATCGTTGCAGGAATACTGAGAATAATTCACCTGGTTTTTGTTTGGTGTTGCACAGATCAGCCATGGTGATGTCGCGTTCAATATTATAAGAGTAATGAGATAGGAACTTCTGGATGAGTTCCTCAAATGTTCTTATGCCACCTGGTAGTCGGGAAAACCATGATGTGGTTGTTCCTCCCAAGCTTTGGGGAAAAAGGCGCATTAGGTATGTGTCTTCATAAGCGACTTCAAGACAAACGAAATGAAATTCTCGGACATGATCGCGGGGATCTCCCTTTCCTCTATATTTTTTGAATTTTGGTGTTTCGAACCCGCGTGGAAAGGGTGGCATATAAAGATTCCTATCAAACGGATAGGGACAGATGTCATTAAGTGAGAATTGATTGGTCTTAACACCACTATGAAGTTGTTGGGCGAGATTCTCGACTTGTTGCCGCAACATCTCCATTTCATTTGGAGGAGGAGGTGGTGGGTTACCTCGAGGGATGTTATATCTGATGTGATTTCTACCTCTTTCCTCCTCATGGCGACTTTGTCTTTCTAATGCTTGTCTTAATTGGGCAAGATCAAAGTCCGAGGGGAGTTTGGCTCCTTCTTGAGCGAGTCTTAAAAAGTGAGCATCCGCATTGCTCCTTAATATTTCATCAAATAATCTGTTAAAATGAGGGTTATGCTGAACCCTTTCGATTGTTGAAGGAGTGGGAGTACTTGGGTTTTTGTCATTCACATTTCCTCCAAGTGCTTCTTGAAATTCATTGAGGTTGTCCTCTTCTTCCTCAATTTCTATTTCTCGTTGTCTTGATCGTGATCGGGTTTGAGCCATTTTGTTTGCAAGTTTGTTTTGAAGTTGATTGAAGATGATGATGAGTTGGTGATGAAATGAAAGATTGATGGTTGGTGGATTGTAGATCTCTAGCACTCTAAAGGTAAATGTAACCAGAATTCTTTCTTTGAATTGCTTGTTTGTTTTGATGATTTTGGATGTGATAAGGTGTAGAGAAATCTGAGATGTGTTACAGATTTTGACTACCTAGTAATGAGAGGATTCACTCATGAACTAGTTTTAACCTGCGTAGATGTGTCTCTTAGGATGAGCTTATCCTAGATGTAGAAACAATCTAAAAGTGATGTGATGTGTTTGATTTCAAGCAATATCTAAAAAGGAATCGTGGGACAAGAACCTCTTAATGTTTTGAGAGTTGGGATGGATTGATGATGAAGTGATGATGTATGAGTGGGATAATGGATGAAAATGTTTTCAACTTTCAATAAAAACTTTGTGTCACAAATGGGACAAACTCTTCTTCTTCCCTTTCAGACGTTGGTGGCACTTCTCGAGCTGTGTTGTAGGTGATACAGATGTTTGGGAAGAAATTGGGATTAATCTTTCCTCCTTGATTTTTGTGATAACTCAGAGCTCTATATTGCATAAAAGCTCTGCGGTTCAATGATTCGGAATCAAATTCGTTTGTTTTACCTTGAAGATAGAGACGCATGCGTTGTAGAAAGACTCTATGTGAGACAAAGATTTGTCTATTGAGATAGAAGAATTTCCTCCTTTTGATCAAAGCCTTTGAGCTTAATGGTCTTCTTTTCAAGGTAATATTCTGATGACACTTCTTCTTTCGCAAGATGTGAAGAATGGTCATAAAAGTTGTGACTCTGTGTTGTTTGCACTTTGTTTTTGGTATTTTTGGTTGTGTTGACAGATGTTGGATGAATACTTTGTTTTTGGGATTGATTTTCTGATTTTTCTTTGACAAGAAAACAAAGCAAGCACACAAACACAAAATTGTAGCCTCAAAGGCACAAATGAGTATGGGTCTAGATCAACCCAATCCTTGGACTTGTTTTTGACCCTTCCTTTAGATTTATTTTAAGGTGTATTTCCAAAGCCTGAAGTCGGCTCAATTCGCACTAGGTCTGTAAAACGAACACACTTCAAACACTTTTTATCCCTAAGGTCAAATGGCCAGTTGTGATAAATTTAGCCCACATCTTGATATTTCTTCGACTTTGGTACTACATACCTTATGAATCCCACCGTGGCAGGTAAGGATGTGATATACTAAGTCTTGCACGAGCATAACAAATAGATGATCCCTATGATGGGGGAGTCACCACTTTTATCAAGCCACAAGTGACTTTTCAAAAAGCTATGTTTCTACTCACGGAAATATGTATGGTGAGTATCTTGGGAGCAAAACCATCTATGCTCTTGCATTGAATTATACCTCAAATATCCTCAATCAATAGAACAGGTGGGCTACTACTTAAAGGTGTTTAGTCATGTTCGATGGCTTTGGACATAAGTTCATTCTGCAGTGACTCACTTAAGAGCCTTGTAACTGGTGGTGGGGCCCATTTGTCCTTTCGGCCAGTTACACTGTAGGAACAGCTATACCCAAGGCTACAGCTTTCGCTCTCACCTGATTTCTATAGCGGCTCGAAGGATTTACCGCTCGAGGTCATTCCCAAGAGTATCGATCCCTTGGCAGGCCTCTCTTAAAAAGATAAAATGTGAGTGTTACTAACACTTTTCTCTTGCACCTAGGACCACGAAAGCCAAGGGAGAGGATAGTGTGTGTTAGAAGTAGGACCACTCGACCAACTCTTTGCACAAGTGTGCCAAGCACGAAAAACACCTGTTCTTTTTAATCTATCATTGCAATGTGATCTAACTATTTGGAGATGTTGCTCCAACAATCATGGTGTTCTTTTTAATTTTCAAAGGCAATTGTTTGAGTAAACTAGAATTTGAAAATCCTGGTCAACTTAATGAAAAATACGTTTGCATGAAGTAAAATTGCTTTAAAAATGAGACAAGTTGATTGTGAATTTTATTTGCACCAAAAATGGAAGTGTGGATTGTGAGTTTTATCTTGATGCAAGAAATAAATTTTGCCTTGTTTATTTTAAGCACCAAAACGAAGTTTGTTTCCTAACTTGCAAAAAAAATAAAGTTGTTTTTGTATAAGTTTGTGGTTCTTTTTACCTTGGAACAATGAAATTCTTTTTAAGAGCCCCAAACAAAAATGTGATTCTTTTTTTAAAAGCCCAAAGTTGAAATGTGAAGTTAATTTTAAACCAAAATAAAAAGTGAATTCATTTTTAAAACCAACTTCAAAAAACAAGTTAGTAAAAAAATATAAATCTACTTTTTAATCTAATTTAAATCTGCACAAAAGAGAAAAATAGTTAGTAAAATCCGCCTATTTGGTGGGCTTCTACAAGCCTAATTTTTTTTTTTTTTGGTTACAAGGTGATTTGTACAACGTTTTGTTACAATAGCGCTAGTCTGCGTTTGAACAGAGGCACTATTTAACACAAACGCACTAAAAGAAAGGGAAAGACAGAGAAGGAAAAAGCACTGAAACAGGGTGAATAGCGCCAAAATAATGTCAAATGCACCAAAACAGTGTCAAAAGCGCAACCTATGTGACATTTTCAACATTCAAACATGTTATTGGTTAAAAAAAAAAGAAAAAAGTTGATCTTTTTGGTGTTTGGATTCACGTCGGGTTCACCAAATGATGTCATGGAAATGGGGACAAGGCAACAACAAAGTTCAATGTTAATAAGTTAGTTTCAACCATAAAAACAAAACAAAGAACTAAAAACCATTCCAAACATATCAAGAGAGATTTCAAAAAGCATGAAAGAAGTTTAACAAAATAAAAGAAAGGAGAAGAGCCTCCCTAAGATGCTTCCATGATGCCTTTTGATGCTTCTCCCTTGTTTCTCTCCTCTCCAAGTCCAAATGAGTGTAGCTCTCAGCTTTTAGCACTAGCCATGGATGCCATATGGAGATTCAAGATGGTTGAATATGATAAGCAAATACTATGCAAGAGTAGATAGTGATGCTATGAAAAAGCTCTATGCTAATGCCAGTATAACAACAATACTCTAAAATGCTTCTTTTTGCTTGAGGAGAAGGGTTCTATTTATAGAAGAAATGGGGAAATGAAGGGTTAAGATTGAATGGTTTAATCAAGGGCCAAGTTTGAAAGTTGGGGATCCATGTGCACAATTGGCACCAATAAAATGGTGACAAGTGTCAACATAGGATTGGGTTGAGAGAAGAGGTTGGAGGCATTAAAGGCCTGAGAAGATCTCATGGTTATCTAGAAGGTAAGGGTCAAGTCTAAATTAGGATTACCCACTGGATTAGGAGTTAATGCAAGGATAAACCTTTGTGCAAATGATTAAGAGATAATCATGGTCAAAGCATTAAAGGCTTGATGAGACCCTTGGGTTGGGTAGAGGTTGAGTCAAAACAAATGTTTTAACCATGTGGGAGGGTTTGAGGTAACCATTAATGGTTATTGGAGACTTTGGGGATTAAGTGGTTGAAGGTTGAAAGCCTTCAATGGTTATCAAAGACTTTGAGCCATTTAGTGGTTGAAGGTTGGAAGCTTTCAAAGGTTATCCAAGACTTTGAGACATTTAGTGGTTGAAGGTTGAAAGCTTTCAAAGGTTATCCAAGACTTTTAGGCTTTGAGAAGTGACTCCATTTTGCTTAGGAATGTGACAATAATTAGGGGATGGATTAAGTTAATTAGGAAGGGGTTAGAAGAATCTAGAAGGGGATTAGATTTTGCAAGTGGATTTGGTGGGTGAGGGAAAATAGGATTTTATTAAAATAAAAATTCATTTATTTCAATAAATGTGTGCAAGTTGTATTTGGATAAATATTCAAATAAATATTAATTTATTTAAATGAGAAAAATGAAGATAAAGCATTAAAATGCTTGAAGACTTTGAGGGAAACCATTAAAGGCTTGAAGACTTTAAGGAAAACCATTAAAGTTTTAAGAAGATTATAGAAGGAAGCCATCAAGTTTGAAGACTTTAAAGCCATCAAGTTTGAATACTTTAAGGGAAACCATTAAAGGTTTCAAGTGGGTGAGGATAAATAGGATTTTAAATAAATAATTTATTTAAAATAGTTGTGCAACTTGCTTTTGTAGGAAAATACAAGTGGGTGGAGGATAAAGGTGATTTTAAATAAATTATTTATTTAAAATAATTGTGCAACTTGCATTTGTAGGAAAATGCAAGTGGGTAGAGGATAAAGGTGATTTAAATAAATGTTAATTTATTTAAATGTGAGAGGTGGGATTTTGGGGGATTTAAATAAATATTAATTTATTTAAATGTGAGAGGTGGGATTTTGGGGGATTTAAATAAATATTAATTTATTTAAATGTGAGAGGTGGGATTTTGGGGGATTTAAATAAATATTAATTTATTTAAATGTGAGAGAATATTTAATTAAATAAATATGATTTATTTATTTAATTAATGGTCTGAATTTGGTTAAGTGAATTAAATCAAATAAATTGAATAATTTATTTAATTAATAGGAGAAGAGGGTTAAGATGAATTAATTAAATATTAATTTAATTAATTATTGATTGATGGTTAAATAATCAAATAAATACTAAATATTCATTTAATTAAGTGGACAAATTTATGTGACTACACTAGGTAATGGGATATCATCCTTAGGACATGCCTTGTTTAAATCTTGGAAGTCTGTGCAAATTCTTAAACCCCCAGTGGGTTTAGTCATAGGTACTAGATTGGATATCCACTCTGCATAGTCAATAGGTCTAATGAAGCCCACATCCAGAAGTTTCTATAGTTCCACCTTTTCCAGCAATGTGATCTATGGATGCATCTTTCTAAGTTTTTGCTTGTATGGTTTGATTCCTGGTAACAACAGTAAGTGATGCAATACCAATTCTGTGTCTAGATCTGGCATATTTGCATATGACCAAGCAAAATTGATCGAGCGTTATTTGAAGAACTGTATGAACTTGTTCTTTTCCTCATTATTTAATGACTCAAATAAGTGGATTGTGTATAACCTCTCCTTCTGCTATATTGATTTCTTCAGTGCTTTCCATAAGTAATGCAAAATTTTCTTGTTCAAAAGGGAGATTGTCTAACTTGCTTTTACCATTGTTATCACTTTCATCTATGTCTTCTGACATAGAGGAACTTGCCTCCCCAAAGTATGTTGTTCTATCCAAGTCTATAACAAACCCTACCTTATGATCACCATAGGGGAACCCTTCTCTGACACCAAGGAATTCTGCGATAGCTTCATCATTTTCGAACCAGTCTAGACTTGGTGACTCTTCTTGCCCCTAATTAATTAAATGTGAATTTATGAGGGGTAAATCCTTGCTTTCCTCTTATGAATAAGTTTCTGACATCATGAAAACCTGGTCATTCTGAACATATTTTACTGATCTTGGGTGAACTGGTATATCCTTGTAGACAATGCCATCATCAATAAGTGGTTGGTTGTCATATGCTGTGTCTATTGTCCGTGGGCTACTGTTGTGAATAGATGTAAATTCATAGTCGTGGGAATCTATCACACTTTCTATATATGTTCTACTGTCTGATGCAGTGTCACTTATCTCATCTAGTTCTTCAATGGGTGGTAGGGAAACTTCAGCTGTATTAATACATAATGGGATTTGTTCCTGTCTTGTGGATCCTCTCTATGTGGTGGAGACTTCTCTCAATCCTAGCATAAGATGTTCCAGTCTTTCTTCATCTGACTCATTTGGTAGAGCTAGCTTTGTTTCTCTTGGTAGAATCATGGTTTCCCTTGGTATAATCCAAGTTTTAGACTCATTTGTTGGTGCTAGTCCAGTTTTTGTTACCACATTTTCTTGTGAAGATCTTTCAGGTGCCATACTATTGGATGGTGCCACATTAGTTTCTTGTATAAGGCAATTGAGATCTTCACCATCTGATTCCATAATAGGGTATGTTTCTCCTTTTTTGCTTCTATGAGATGAAGGAGGAAATACCCGCATTGATAACTAATTCAGAGGTATATACTTTGATGCTAGCCTAGGCTTATTCAATATGTCAAGTGTCCATTGTCCTTCCTTTGTTACCTTTGTGACGTGTTTATATTCTAAACCTTGATTCTTTGGGCTCTCTTGAGGTAAAACATGTTCTATTCTTCCTTGTTTTTGTGGTCCTGAGCCTGTGGTACCATCATACCCATATTTTTGTAGCATTTTAAAACCATTTCCATTTGATCTAAGGGTAACCTAGCTATTGTCATGTCATCTTCTTCTTTATATAACCATTGATTGACATCTTCATCTAAGGATTATTCCTATAAGTCTCCTCATCTAATGAATGTGCATGAATCTGAGTATTTGACTATCTCTTTTGCTTTATCTTATTTTATCAAATTAGTCCGAGTTTTCCTAAAATATCTAGGAGAAAGAGATAATTGCTTGACATTTGATGTACCTGTAATGGAATATTCCCCACAATTGACATCTTTAATATGTAAAGAAGGTGTCTTTGGTGTAGTTTTATGTGTTTCTGTAATTGTCAATGAGCCCATTTGCATGGTGAGCGGGGCTGCTTGATTGATAGGTACTTGGTTATCCACACTTGCCTTTAAGTGATTATAGTGTTGAAATAGGTTTGGATCACCATGGATGGTGATTTCAGTGCCATTGTATGGAAATTTAACACATTGGTGGAATGCTGAAGGTACGACCTGCATGGCATGAATCCATAGGTGACCTAATAACATGTTATATCCTAGCTCTCTATCCAATACTTGAAAGATAACCTTTGTTGTGATAGGTCCTACTTGTATTGGTAGTGTAACCACACCTTTTGAAGGGCATTCTTCATCATCATATACCTTGATGTTTATTCTCTTTGTGGGATCAATGTGAAGTTCGTAATAGCCCAATGCCTTGACCAAATGTAGTGTACAGATGTTAAGACCAACTCCTCCATCTATGAGTACTCTTTTAACTTTCTTCTTATGTATATAAGCCTCCAAATGTAGTGGATCATTGTCAAAAGGTCTATCATCAGGAACATCCCGTTCTGTGAAAGCGATACAGGTAGAAGCAGCCAGATTCCCTACTATGGATTGAAAAGTATTTTCATCTATGTCCCTGGCAACCACCGAGTCTTGAAATGCTCATAAAGGGATATTTGTGTTGAGGTTTTCTTCAGTTGTTCAACCACATTATAATTTCTTGCTTCTGGTGAATGATTTGATGGTACTCCTTATAAGGTTACTTTTGATCGACGCGTGATTACTACACAATCTCCGTGTCTTGGATTTACTATGATAGTAGCTACTATAATCACATAAATCTGTCCATTTTAATTAAATGAATATTTTCTATTTATTTGATTAAAAACCCACTAGCCAACAATTAATTAAATTGACATTTAATTAATCTTCAAAACATTCTCCTATTAATTAAATAAATTATTCACTTTATTTTAATTAATTCATTAAACCAAATTCACAATCAATTAAATAAATAAATTCTATTTATTTAATTTAATCCCCTTTCTTCTTTTAAATAAATAACTAAAAACAGTTATTTAAATCATTTATTCCCCCCCACTTGCATTTTCCTACAAATGCAAGTTGCAACCACAAGTTGAAATAAATAAATTTTATTTGAATTAAAATCCTATTTTCCCTCACCCACCAAACCCACTTGCACTCCTAAAACCCCTTCTAGATTCTTCTAACCCCTTCCTATTTAGCCTAATCCATCCCCTAATTATTGTCACATTTCTAAGCAACTTGGAGTCACTTCTCAAAGACTTCAAAGTCTTTGAAAAACATTAAATGCTTTGTGTGTTCAACAAATTAACCTCTAAAAGTCTTCCAAACCATTTATGGCTCTTACATGACCCTTTATGGTTAACCCCTAACTCAACTCTCATGTAACTCATGTGTCTCCTCAAACATTTATTGCTTTGACCATGGTTATCCCTTTAACCTTTGCACAAGAGTTTATCCATTGGATAAAAGCATTATTCTTTGGATAATGAATTTATTCACTCAACCCAACCTTGACCTTAACTCCCAAGTTAACCCTCAAGTCATGTCAAGCATTTGATGCTTATTCTCTCTTCTCTCAACCTATCTCATATTGACACTTGTCATCTTGGGATTGGGTTGAAAGCCCTCACATGGATTGAATATCATTCAATCCTGACCCTTGTTGAGATTACTCAATCTCAACCATCCATTGCTCCATTTTTCCTATAAATAGAGCCCATTTCTTCATACTCCAGATCCTAAAAACTTGTATGCATCTGAGTTATAGAGAATTTTAGAGAGCATTTAGCATATTTTAGTCATATTCACTCTTTTGGTTAAAATTAAAAAATAGCATTTAGATAACTCATCTTTCTTTGGTTATTAAGCTTGCATTTGCATACTTTTCATAATCATCTACAATCTTGAACTTCCATAAGGCATCCATAGTGCAAAAAGCTGCTGAGAGCTACACTAATTTGGAACTTGGAGAGGAGAGGAACAAGGGAGGAGCCACTATGAACATTTTGGTTAACATTTGGAGGAGTTTAGTTTACCTCTTTTCTCTTTGTATGCTTTTCATTTCTTATTTAGTATCTCTCTTGATATGCCTGTGTAGGATAATCTTTTGTTGATAACACTAACATTTTGTTTCTTGTGCTATTGTGTGTGTTGCCATCAAACAAATTTTCTAACCCTTTATGCAGAGCATCAACTACTATATTATCTCTTGTGAGGGATTTCACTCCTTCAAGATATGTTGTGCTATCAAGGTTTATTTCATATCCCATCTTATAATCATCATGTGGAATTCTGACATCCATGAATTTTGCTATAACCCCATCTTCTTTAAACCATCCTGAATATGGTGGTTCTTTTTGCCCTGAGTCTATAAGACAAAGATTCTCATCTTTATCATACCTTGGTGCATCTGACATAATGCAAACCTAGTTATCACAGTTATCGGTCCACTGACTTTGGTCATCCTTATCAAATTCTTCTTTTGGTTCAATGTTTATTGCATCTCTTGAGCTAATAGAATGAATGGTATAGTCACATGAGACCTTTATATAGTTAGCAATGTTGTCTTGTGTTCTTGATGTTGATGCGTTACCTTTGTCATGTTTGACAAAAGGGTCTTTAAAAATGGTGTGATTTGTGTTTGCCGAAGCTTTGTTTGTGTCCATTGCTATATCGCCTTGGTCTATCAAATCTTGAATTAGGTTCTCTAGCTTATAGCAACTTGCAGTCTTATGACCCTTTGTGCGATGGTAGTCACAAAAATCATTATCATTCCACCAACTTGGTTTGAAAGGACCTGTTTCATACACTCTAATCTCAAGCAAAGTGATCACATTTGTTTGTATTAATTTTTTTAATGTTGATTCAATGGGCTCTCCTAGTGGCATGTACTTTCTTCTTGGAGCATTCATTCTTGGGAATCTCGTGTTTGTAGCTTGTGTAGCATTTGTATTTGTTGACACTGTATTGTTTTCTGGATATAGAATTTTATTTAAAAAGGATGATTGAGTTGGTCCTTGTAAAGATACAATTGGTTGAGCCTTGTTCACTGTACTAGCATCTCAACACCATCATTAGTCACATTCTTGTTTCTTGACCATAACTTAGGTTTATCACTATTTGTATTGTTTGTAGAAGCTCCATATTTTATGATACCTTTCTCTACAATCCCTTTCTCGCATTTTAAAGCCTTTTCAGTGATTTGTTTGAATGAGGTCAAACATTGCATTTGTATTGGGTATTTAATCTGTGGAATTAAATTCTCTGAGAACATGTCAACTTGCTCATTTTCTGGAATATTACTCTTGCATCTTCAGTAGAGAGATCTCCATCGTTGTAAGAAGGTTTCAAAGGTTTCATTTTGATTTTGTTTTGTAGCACATAGATCCATCAATGTAATTGGGGTATCAATGTTATGTGATAAATTTTTAATGAATTATTCATCTAGTTCACCCCATGATGTGATCTTAGGTGGAAGGTGTGAAAACCACTCCAAAGTGGAACTTCTAAGACTCTTAGGGAACAATCTCATCAAATATGTGTCCTCATGTGCAACCTCTATACATGCAGTAAAAAATTCTCTGATGTGATCCCTAGGATCACCTTTCTCTAGGTATCTATCAAATTTCGGTGTTTCAAAATGTGGAGGGAAAGCAAGCAAGTCTATTGTATGATCAAAGGGATAAGGACGTAAGTCCTACATTGTATAACTCTTTTTGTCATTATCGATTTGCATAGTTATCACTTGTTGTTGGAGATTCTATACTTGTTGGGTTAGAATTTTTGTTTGAGTCAATGGTGCATTTTGTGCGTGCATGTTTCCCACAAAAGGATTTATGGTAGTGTAAATAGGAGCTTGATGAAATATACCATAACTGTAATTCTGTGTATTGTGGCTTCCGCTAGGTGTTTTGAAATAAGAAAATTGTGAACCCATATTTGGTTGGGTTGTACTCATTGTATTAGCGGAACTTAGATTTATGTTTTGATGGCTGTATATGTAACTTATTGAGTGGATTATTCTGGACAAACTCAAAAACTAGTCCGAGGCTTGCATGGGTTTTGACAGGTGGGTTTATGAAGGAATCAAGAAGATGGAAAGAAGTGAGAAATATAAGGAAGAAAAAGGGAAGAAAGCCAAAATAAACCAGGTTCAGTGGAAAAAAGGAATGAAGGAAAAATTGGAGAAGCTGGAAGCTCAGATTGGTAATCTTGAGGAAGGAAAAACAACTATGAAAAACTTTCTCATGACGATTATGGATATCTTGACCTCTATTACTAAGAATTTAGAGGATATTTCCAAGTTCCTTGATGGTTCTAGCACCCCCAAACCTGTAGTGGATCTTGATATTGATGAGGATGCTATTGAGGCAGGAACAGTGGAAAGTGCTCTTGGTGGTGCGACGAAAAGAACAAGGGCAAGCATGAAAAAGCTGTTGTGGCCTCTTCCAAGGATATCCCTAAGCTTAGGGATAATATCAAAGATTTGCAAGGGATTAGTGAAAATTTGGCCAATGCCCTAAAAAACATGAAGTAATTTGTTTTTTTGTCTCGTTTATGTTCTAGTTGGACTTGGCTGGTTTGGTTGGGCTTTTTTGTCGATTTATGCCCATGACTGTGCTGGTTTTTTGGCAGTTTGTCTTTTCTTGTTGCTTAATGCTTTTATCTCTTAAGGATATTTTGTAAAGGGTTTCGGGATCCCTTCAAAACCTTCTTTTCCCATAATCAAAAACTTATTGAGTGAGATACTGGGGGTTGTGTTGCACTTGTCATATGGGAAACATGCAAGGCTTGTGTTTGACTTGGTGCCGAAGCACTTGATACTGTTGGTGTGGTTTGTGAAGTTACAATAGCCTACGTTTGTGTGCTAACATTCATAGTTGAGGATGATGTGCTTGCTTGAGAACTTGTGTTTGATACCAATGTTGCTTGGGTTGATGATGTTGATACACTTTGGGAGGAACTTGAAGTCATAGCTTGTGTTTGTGTTATATTTGGTACTTGACCGCTATTTTGACCTAAGGTAATTCCTGGTGGTAAGATTGTTGTGACATCAAAACCTTAAGGTATCTTGGCACCATTTTGTAATAACAAAGAAAGATACCTATCTCTGTCATTGTTTATAAGAGAATTTAGAATCATAAGGACGTGTGGGTCTTGTTGAGAAGCCTCATTTTCTTCATGTATCAAGTTTTGTTATAGCTCTTGTATTCTTGGCATGACATAAGGGATCAACTGTTGATAGTTTTGACTGTTTGACATATCGATGTTCCAAGTAGGGTTAATTGTCCGGTCATTGTTTGGATACATTTTACTCTTTTCCTTTTGTGACCTTGTGATGGGCATTTAAGATTGCTATATGAGGACACTAGGACCTAATGAAATACGACGACAAACCTTGGGTATGAATGCAAGACCCTAGACCAAAAAGTGAGGTATGCAAAACTAGACCTAGCTCTCTATTGGGGATTAGGATGCAAAACTTGTTGAGGACTTTGTTGAGGACTTTGTTGAGGTGTTTGTAATGCAAGTCTCTCAAGTTCTTGTCGAAGGAGTGTTGTTGCAATTTCTCTATCAATTATGAGGGCAATATTATACTCTCTATCTAGTTCAAGCCTGACTCCCATGTACTGAGGTGCACTTGTCTTTAATTTCCAAGCCAAGTTATCTATGCCGTCAATGATTTCTCATTGACCGTCGATCGACATTAGATTAGGTTGCTCAAATGGGAGCAAACCATCACTCGGTAGACCCATTATGACACATGCTATGATCTTCTAAGATGATTATGCAAATGATTACAGACTATAACAGACATTTATGGAGTCTAAGCAAGGACTAAAATGAAGATTATGACGCTACTAAAATATCTGTGTAAAAGATCTATGAGGATGTTAATGGGACACAAATAAGGACTTTCTAATAACTATGTAAAACTTACACAGGGACTTATGTGAAGATTACAATGAAGTATATGATAACTTTATGAGGACAATAATGAGGACTATGCAAGGACTATAATGCAGACTGAGGATGTAAATGTGGATGATAATGAGGACTCTGCAAGGACTATGATCCAAAGTGAGGACGTAAATGAGGACGTAAATGAGGATGATAATGAGGACTATGAAAGGACTATGATGCAAAGTGAGGACGTAAATGAAAACTATAATAAGGATGATGCAAACCCTAAGGACTCTAAGAAAACCTATGGTCACACGTATGTAAAATTTTGGACTTTGTTGGACTATTTGATGTTTCAAGATAGACTTTGTTTCAATTTAACTCTTTTTATGACACAAGTCTTTTTTTAATTCTGAGAACACCATCTGAAGATAAGTATAGCTGGATGAATTGTGTTCTAACAAATTCTGAGAATTCAAAGCTATGCAAGGTAGGGCCTAAAATAGCCCAAATATTGACTCAATACCGGTTTAACACAATGATACATATAAGAACACAAAAGACGATCTTAGGTTGGATATTGGAAACCATTCAAAGAGGCCCTTACGAAATACCGAAACAAGATGAACAACTAGAGAGTCTGGCAGCACTAGCTCCACTCCACGACACACACTTCTTGGGCATGCCAGTCTCTCTTACCCTGAATATCCAAAGATCTTATCATCGAGGGATTTCTGTCTCATAATGTAGGGTACATTATGTGTATCTACAAGGTACAATCCGCACTCCCGGAATCAATGAATATGGGATTTGGGCTACTACGTTGGTTCTTATTGTAAATTTCAAGGGATCCCGATCCAATGGAAGATTCTTAGAGAAAGCCACTTAAAGCTTTAGTTAAGCTTATTGGTGTAGGGAAGACCCCCACATAAGTCGAATTCACTCAACACTCTAGCCGCATGACCAATATGTTTATATAGCAGCTCAAAAAACTCGCTCAAGAGTACGCTGGGAGAGATGATATCCCCAACGCATTCCAATTAGATATACCTATGTGGGGTGATGAAATCCCTAGTCAAAGATATCCCTCACTACTAAAAAGAAAAAGTGGGTGTCGTTGTCACCTTTCCCTCTCTCCCAAGACCCCGAAGGTGGTTGAAAAGGTACTTAATGCAACAATAAGTCCACCCAAGACACAAAAAAGTTCCTTTCCCCTTATATATCACAACGTGTGATTTATTCTATTCATAAGGCAGATTCATGTCAATTTTAAAACCCAAACTGAGGTGTGAGATACACATGTGCATGTCTATTTTAAACACCAAAGTGAAGTGTGAGATCATGCATGTCAATTTTAATCCAAGATTTATTTTAAGAACCAAGATGAAGTGTGAGATCATGCATGTCAATTTTAAACCCAAAATCCAAAAGTGAGTTAATGCTAAAGGATCATGCAATCAAATTATCAGTAGTCTCAAAATAATCTGGGATTATAAAGTCTTCTCTGTAATTTCACCACACGCTACAAACAGGGAATCAGTAACTCCCGACCAACCAATATATGTCGCTATCCCCAATCCCCAGATATGGATATCAAACCAACGGTTTGCAAGCACACCAATCCACAAACACCAAATGAATGACACGACATTAGTTAGTTCCTGGGCTCCGATACAGATGCACATTGCATTGACACACCCAACTACATATATGATGTTGTGCCCTTGGCCCATCTATATCAATAGGGGTCGAGGCCTATCTATAGTAGCCCCTGACCTCCTAGATAACTAACTATGAATGGTAGATGGTCGGGGTCTATCTATATCCATGGCCTCGGCCTCCCCATCTACACCAACAGGGGTTGGGGCCATAGAAAGCTAATTATCTACCAAACGAATGTGGTACACTAAACCTACGAATGTGTAAACCTTACTAGAAGAATGTGTAATACTGATTGAATGAATGCGTGATACTGCCAGCACAAATGTGTGATAGCAAAAAAATGAATGTGTGACAACAAAAATAGAGAATTAAAAACCCTAATAAAAATATAAATTTAAACCAGAAACCTGCAAAACCGAATATCAAACCCTAGTCAAATCTCTCATCAACCAGTCTATGTTAATCAAGTCATATTTCACTGTGTATGATAGAACAAGGTTGTCAAATCTAGAAATAGCTTCTTGGTCTTCTAAGTCTTGTATTCTCTTTTTTGCCTTTAGGATTCACTCGTAATGTCTAGCTTGCCTTCTCTGTTCAGTTGTTCTTAGAGCACCTGAAATTTTAAACCTTACTTTGCCTCCCTTGAGATACCATATATGTAAAGTCTCATACAAAGATAAAATCTTTAGATTTGCATAATTGAATGGAGAATTAGACAGAACATAGAATAAAAAATTGGGGAAAACACAATCAACATAATGCAAAACTAAAAAAACAATGAATGCGTAAAACTGTTTAAACGAATGCGTAGTGAGGTCTGCACGAATGCATGACCCTGTTTGCACTAATGTGTAACATTATCTATACGATTGCGTGATTATCTCTGAATGAATGTGTGATGGTTACCTGTGAAATCTGTACAAAACCTGCAAAAAGTCTAAAAATCCATACTATCCTGCCAAAACGCAAAATAAACATAGAGGGTTAATTAGTTGTTGTTCACGTTGGGTTCACCAAAATGTATATGCCTAAAATAATCATTGCTAAATAGGAAATAAGGAAAATCATGAATACCTTAACTATTCAAACAATCCCAAATATAAATAAATTAAATAGATGTATAAATGAAATAATTTAAATAATATAAAACTCCCTACTTTGCATCATAACTTCCATTGTTCTTCTATTCTTTGTGGTATGGTGGCTCTCAGATATTGCGTTGGTAACCTGTAATTGACACAAAGATTCAAAGTTTGTGATTGTTGAAAATGGAGAATTGATCCTGAATTTATAGAATTTAGAGAGGATTGATTGAGAGGTGGAACATAATAGATTTAATTGATAATTGAATTGATTGAATAAATAAAAGAGTTATCTGATTGATAAAAAAACTCATTGAAAGATGAAATAGAATGAATGGAGGATAATTAAGAATGATGCAATCAATCAATTAATTGAATTGATCAATTAAAATAGATTGAATTGTTAACTGATTGATGAAAGCTTTTTAGAAAAAAGCAAAGTGGAAGATAGAAATAGAGGTTGAAAAGATAATTAATTTAATTAATCAATTAATTGAGTTGATTAATTTAACATGTGCTGTAGGATTTTTATTGAAATTCAATTCCTTGTTTGCATGCTTTGGAACTTGATTTAGAAATTCAATTTAATCTTTGCATGATAATTGATTTAAATATTGAATTTATTCTTTGCATGATAATGAATTTTTATAATTCCATTTGATATCTTAATATATTTAGAACTTGACTTAGATATTCAATTTGATTCTTGAATGTTAATTGAATTAAAATTCAACTTGATCTTTGAATTCATGCAAACTTGATTTAAGAATTCAATTTGATTTTTGAAATCATGAAATTGAAATGCACATGCAATGAAATTAGATGAAATTAGAAGAATATGAATATGAATTTGAATTAGAAGAATTAATGAAATTAAACAAAATTAGAGTTTGGGGAAATTAGAATTAGAATTTGAATTAGAAGAATAAATGAAATTAGACAAAATTAGAATTTGGGGATTTGGATTTGAATTAGAAGAATAAATTAGCTAATTAAATAATTTAAAGATGTTACTTAATTATTTAGAAATTGAATTTAATTAAATAATAAAGATTATTCAATTAAAGGAATTAAATTACAATTAATTAAATAATTAATATTTAGAAAAGGGTTAAATGAGTAAACAATGATAGAAATATAAATTGAATAAATAATAAGATGATGATGAAATATGAATTTAGAAGAATAAGATTAATTAGCTTAATTAAATAATTAAATAATTATTTAACTAATAAGACGAAAAATTAGTACATGATTAATGAGACATTTTTAGGTGTCTACAACTGTCTTCATGAATAGAGACATTTTTAGGTGTCATATCACTCATTGCGAGCATGATATGTTGTCGCGATTCTCTATCACTAGTTTGCTTATTATGATGTATATGTATCATATATGTTGTGTTGGTGTTCGATGCAAGTTTGCAAGTACCAGACATTGACTCCACTTGGCTTCACAGGTCTGAGCGTGTCTTTATCCCAATGACAAGTTGTCAGAGATGACATAGTTTCCTTCACACACTCTAGGTTTAAGAAGCGTACCTTGTCGATTGCGCCACGACGGAAGTTGAGGTTAGAGTCTTGTGTTATGTTTGTTCCCTTGGCGTAAGATGATTGAGTCTATGCTTATTTATTTGGGTAATGTGATTATTTTTTAATTGTTTAATCATAGATATACAATTGATTTTTTTGGATGATGATTTCATTGTGAGATTTTCTTTAACCAATTAGGATTAATTTAATTGGTTTATTGATTTATTGATTGATTTAATTATTGTGTATTTTAGAATTATTAATCACCTATTTATTTATTGATTATTGATAAGATTGAAATATTTTAATGGTTTATTTATTAATTAACGATTTAATGATTTATCTACTATTTGATTTATTATTTATTTATGTTGTTTTACTGATGAATGTTTTATTTATTTAATTTATTGTTGTCTTTCTTTATTAATTGATTATTATTATTGATTTTTTATTTATTGACTTAATTAAATTATTTATTGTTGTGATTTGATTCTATATTTTTATTTGGGGATCCTATTTTTAAGGTGATATTCATTTAATTTCTTTAATTGATTTTATTGGATGATGAATTATTATTGAATGTGTTTATATAAATTTTATATTATTGGTAGTTGCATTTGTAATATATATTTACCTACCCTTGCGTGTAGTTGGTTGATTTTTAATTGGTAGGTAAATTATATTGGGAAATAATATTTGCCTCAAAACTATACAAGTTAGGTATAATATATGGTTTATGAAATATTTTAATTGGTCAGCTTAAATTATAGCTTTGAGTTTAATTTTTGTATTGATTCAGCTTCCTGTGCATTCACAGGGGTTGGAAAAATTCAAGAGCTTGAAGAATTTGGTTTTGGAGATCTTGCATTTAGTTTTGAATTCGATTGTTGAAGGATTTTTGCTTGATTTTGGATTGTGCCTTTAGATTTCACTTTATTTCTTCATTTTCCAGGTTGGCTTTATTTTCCCGCACTCAACATTTTGACTCAGAAAGAATTGTTTGTTGTGTTTTGAAAATATTGTCCTGGGAAATATGGATTGATATTTGCAGAGATCATTTTCTATTTGAAAGGAATTGATTGGGGGGAAATTGCATTCCAATGCTCTAGTTTTATAAAAATTGAATTGTCAGAAGCATATTACTGTATTCTCTGTGTCTAATTATGTTTTGACTCTCGTGTTTGATGGATCTTGATCTGAGTTTGAATTAGTTTCTCCCTTGTGTTGTTTGTTTGATTCTATCTATGTTTTAAGCTTGATTTGATGTCCTGTTTCCCTATTTTTTGGTTGCTGAGAGTTCTTTGTGACTCTCTATGACTGCACAATTGAATGTGCAGACACTTCCAAACATATGTAAAGGCTGCAATTGGACCTTGCAAGCCTTGCTTGAGTCTCCTAATTATGTTTACAATCTTGTTCTCTCTCTCCCTTGTTGTTTTAGCCCTCTTTGTCTCAAAATTTGGCATTGTGGAAGATGATTCTCCTTATGCATTTTTTAGCAGTGATTATGTTTATGTTTTTTTTTATTGTCTTAGTCAGATATTGGATCTTCTAGACCCTCTGTATGTTGTATGTGGTTCGTTTTTGACCCCTCAGTCCACCTAAGCCAGTTCCTAAGGCCCGTGTCAATGTATAGTGTAGTTTTCTATATTTTATCCAGAAATGCTACAAGACCAACCATGGGCGTTGTGGGACATACCAAGGGAACTAGAAACACTACGATAAGCACCAAGAACACTACCTGTAGATGTATAAAAATGACCATATTCCTAAATGAATATTTTATGTTCATTTCTCTATTTAATTAAATCCAATTTAATTAAATTATCCACATTCTTCTATTTTATTAAGTAAATTACTCAATTTATTTAAATAAAATTCACTATATCCATTTAATGAATAAATCATTTTATTCAATTAAATCCCCCTAGCCACTTTTAATTAAATTCAAATTTAATTAAATAGTTATCCTAAATTGAATAAATCAAATTTATTTAATTACAACCAAATTGAATGAAAATCAATTAATTCAATTAAATCCTATTATCTCCCCATCCACTTGCAAAATCCCAAACCCATTCCTAATCCCTTCTAGAATCTTCTAAACGCTTCTAATTAACCTAACCCCTCCTCTAAACTTTGTCACATCCCTAAGCAAAGGGAGGTCACTTCTCAAATGGCCCAAAG
The DNA here is from genome assembly GCF_030272615.1 of Cryptomeria japonica. Taxonomy (NCBI): domain Eukaryota; kingdom Viridiplantae; phylum Streptophyta; class Pinopsida; order Cupressales; family Cupressaceae; genus Cryptomeria; species Cryptomeria japonica. The sequence goes on from NC_081412.1 coordinate 516,174,157, forward strand.
TCTTGGATAACCATTAAAGGTTTTCAACCTTCAACCACCAAAACCCTTAAAGTCTTTGAAAACCATTGAAGGCTTCCAACCTTCAACCACTTAATCCCTAAAGTCTCCAATAACCATTAATGGTTAATTCAAAGTCTCCAATAACCATTAATGGTTAATTCAAACTCTCCCACATGGTTAAAACATTTGTTTTGACTCAACCTCCACCCAACCCAAAGGTCTCATCAGGCCATTAATGCTTTGACCATGATTATCTCTTAATCATTTGCACAAAGGTTTATTCTTGGATTAACTCTTAATCTAGTGGATAATCTTAACTTAGACTTGACCCTTAGCCTCTAGATAACCATGAGGTCTTCTCAGGCCTTTAATGCCTCCAACCTCTTCTTTCAACCCAATCATGTGTTGACATTTGTCACCATTTCATTGGTGCCAATTGTGCACATGGATCCCCAACTTTCAAACTTGGCCCTTGATTGAAACTTTCAATCCTGACCATCCATTGCCCTGTTTATGTTATAAATAGAGCTCTCATTCCTCCATTCTTAACAATCATCTTTCAAATTTGAAGCATCACACTTATGCTCAAATTCTTTCAAGCTTTCATATTATTATATGCTCATCATTTAGCCTCTCTTTAGATCAGGAATTAGACTAAATATGCATGCTTAGAGTAATTTATTTATCATTTTAGCTCAATCATAGAAGAAATATAATATGCTAGGATAGTATTCATACTAATCTCGTCATCTTATCATCTAGATTATTGCATTTTAGAATCATACCTAGCTTAACATCCATCTCATACTAAAATCAATCAAAAGCATCTCTCGTTCTCATATTTGCCATCCCTAAACCATTTTGCTCAGTAATCTGAGAGCAAAAACGTTGGTTTGAGGGACATTGTGAGATAGAGAACCATGGGACCCTCATTGAGAAGCTGAGTAACACGTCGTTACTCCATAGCTTGCATTAAGAAGTCCTATGTGTGTGGACTAGTATTTCTCATTATTTTCACATTTTAAGTTTTATTCGCCCACTTTTTCCGCATACATTTCTGGCGCCCACCGTGGGGCCCGACCCCAAATAACACATCGGTTTTTGAAATTGATCATTTTTGCAGGTCCGTGGGAAACGGAAATCAGCGCGTCGAAAAGATATATTAGCGCATCCGCCTAACAGTTTAGCGCTTCTAGCCTACTGTTTAGCGCGTGGGCTCTCTGTCTTAGCGCGTGAAGACTTTTCCTTAGCGCATGATTCTGTTTAACAAATTTTCCTATAGGTATCGACGTGGGCAAAACACAGAGTAGTGCATCGACTTAACATATTAGCGCATCAGACCCTTGGTTTAGCGCCTCTACTACATCTTCCAGCGCTTAAAACCAAAACAGTAGCGCATCAGATTTAAAATTTTCCTGCAGAATTGACCACGGGAAAAGAAAAACACAGAGTAGCGCTTCCAACACCCAGAGTAGCGCATCCAAGTAACAGAATAGCGCAGAGAAACATAAGTATAGCGCATCTGGAGCATATTGTAGCGCGTACAGTTTGTTCTGTAGTGCATCACAGATAAAACAAAATAACAATTGTTATAACAGAACTAAAATTTTAGACTTGTAGAAGTCCCCCAAAACACCTGACAATTTTATCGTTTTGTTTGTTTGCAGGATTATAACGGTTTGTTGCAGGTAAAGCGAGGAAATTTATTTTTACAAAAAAACGATTTCTTTTGGATGAGCTCCAAAAATGAAAAATTTTCTTTGTTGACCATTTCCATTTTGGTAGATCAGAAAATCTTTCGTTTAAAATTAAAAAGAACATCATGTTTTTGTGGAGCAACATCTCTACATAGGTTAGCAAATCACTAAATTGGAGGCTTAAAAAGAATCTTTGTTTACTTTGTCTCGAAAGTGGAAGGTATATGCTCTCCCCTTAACTGGGTGACCAAAAAGCCAAACCACTCTTACGCTTTCTGTACTTCAAGCATTTAAATCCTTTAGTATGCCTGCCTTCCCGAGGAGTTGCAATCAACTCTTAAAGCCGTTTATGGCTGGTGTGAAGGGAACGATCTAAGTGGGGAACGACTTTGACGCCAAGAATTCCAACCCACTATAATCAAAAGTGAAAGGTGATGAAAGTCCTTTTCAACGGTTGCGTGCAGCGATTAGCCTTCCCCCAGTATCCTCGAGATACGTAAAGCCTTTGTTTTAAAGGTTGGGAAGCCTCCTGAGGGATTTTATCACTGACGGCCGAGCGAGAAACCTGATTACGAACCATAGAATTATAAACTTTGAGCCGAGTCAGTAACCAAACATTTGTAACATCATAGTGCAAGGGTGGGAAGAATCCGCCCTCAAGATTACTCACCATATATCTCCCAAGATAACTACTCAATTGTGAAGCAATTTACTTTGGGTTAACTTCTGGCAAAAGGCAAAAAAATGGGCGCCTTCTAGGGGGTGACACGGCTGTTTGAGCTGACGGAGTATCGAGACTAGTGGGCTATGATGTTACTTATGACCCTTGAATAAAGAGTCTTTCTGAAGTGTTTTATTTGTATCCAAAACCTGTTAAAATATTGGGGATTTGAACACATCCTCGCCAGAACATACACTTTCTGTTAGATTAGGCAAAATGATTGTACTTTGTGTGCTGTACTTACATTTGTTATTTCAGAAAATCATCCATCACACTTGAAAATTTTCTCAAAATTCAAAATTCTCACAAAAATCATCAAAAAAGAAAAATCAGGGCAGTCTTTTCATCCTCAGGCAAAAATAGTATACAATAATTTAGCACATCTAAAACATTTTTTAGCGCGTAGCAGTAACATATTAGCGCGTCGGTACCCACAACTAGCGCATAAAGAAAAACAGTTAGCACGTATCAGGCCCAGTGTAGTGCGTAGTTCTCCAAACAAAGTTAACAGCAATTTCAAAAAGCTCGAGTTTTAGCGCGTGGAAGAAACAACTTAGCGCTTAGAAACCATATATTAGCGCATAAACCAAAACAGTTAGCGCATGTCAAGCCCAGTATAGCGCGTACATTTTTCACTTGTCAAAGCAAAAAAATTTCAAACTCCAAATTTTAGCGCGTGTCTAGAGGCAGATTAGCGCGTGTGCTTAATATTTTAGCACATCAAGGAAATTCAGTAGCGCATCCAAACTCTGTTCTAGCGCATGATCCGAAACCAAAAAACAGAGAGTTAAAACTGAATTTTTTTTGAAAATTTCAAAAACATTTTAGAAGATTTTTTCATCAAAAATCATCTTTTATCAAACCAGAGTGACAAAAACAAACCGTTAAAAACTTTTCTCAAGCTAAATTTGTGTCCAACAAGGTTGTCAGAATCTGAAACAAATCGCACAATAGAGGACGTCTCTCCTATCATAATCCGGAAAATTTTCATCATCAGTATCAATCAAATCCTTTAACATCTTAAGGATTTTATCTCACAAACACTTGTCTAAAAATCTTCAAATTGTCAAATCCAGTTTCCAAATCGGGAAACTTTTTATCCATATCATTTGACACACTTTATCATGAAGGGGCATCTAAACCTTCATTCTGATAAAGAAAGATTTGAAATTTCCAAAACAAGAATCACCTAAATCCCAACAAATCAAAGGAAATCATTGATCACTCATGCATGACTAATCCCCTTATTCTGAGAAGAAAGAACCTCTATCGTAACATCACGTTGAAGAAACAACAACCTAGCTTTTCCAAATTCATCAAGAGAAATAAGTTTTTATACATCAATCGTCAACTCTTCAAATCCCATCAGGTATTTCTTCATTACGTTAAACGTTATATCCAAAACAAATCCAGCGAATTTGACAAAGAACCCTTGAAAACAAGAGCATACTGTCAAAAGTCTGCTTTTAATCAAAAGATAAACCGCGGAGGAAAGATCAATCCAGCATTCCTGCCCGACGAGTGCATCACATATAACACATCTCGCCCAGAACCACCAACGCTCGAACAACACATCGAAGAGGACTTTGTTCCTTTCGTCACTGAAAGTTTCTATTAAAATGCCTATCACTCGCTCTCAAAGAAACAAACAAAGCGAGACACTCGCAGAATCAAGTATGAATCGCAGATTATCAAATCCTTTTGAAGTTCCCTCCTCAGAAGAGCCTGAAATTATTGACGCAATTTTGCAGGAATGTCAAGAAAATCCTTCATTCCAAAAACTCATCAAAAAACTCATGGAAAATGACAAAGAAAAATATCTACTCATACTTACGAGTAAAGGCGTCAAACTTCTTGAAGATTTCGATGCAAACATCTTTCAAACCGAGTCTCAACAATATACATATCAAGAACGACAAAGAGAAGAAGAAACTCGCATACCTGAGCAACATATTCCAGAGCAACGTATACCAGAAATGCGAATACCTGAACTCGAAACCCCAGAACAACACATACCGTTTACTACACCTTTTCAGTTAAGAACAAATACGAGGGAAGAACTCTTCCCTCGGCAAGATAATGCGCCCTTGGTTGCTCTTACTCAACAAATGCAAATGTTGCAAAGACAAATACAAGATATGCAACAAGGGACAACAGTGCGGTATTCTATAAACGAAATCCGTCCTTATCCATTTGACAGAAGATTAAACATGGTACCTTTTCCTCCAAACTCAGACGTTCCCAAATTTGATAAATATGATGGGAAAAGTGATCCTCGGCATCATGTTCGAGAATTTTGCACCATGAGTCTTGAATTTGCTCATGATGACACTTATCTGATGAGGTTATTCCCACGAAGCTTGGGAGGACAAACAATGGAATGGTTATCCAAGATTACACCACTTGTCAGATCATTTGACGAATTGGTTAACAAATTCATCACCCACTATTCTTACAACATCCAACATGCCATAACCATGCTAGATGTTTGCAACACCAAACAAAAGAACAATGAAACATTCATGTTATTCCTTCAACGTTGGCGATGCATGGTATCAAGATATCCTCGAGATATTCCTGAAAAAGAGAAAATGGAAATCTTCATTGATAAATTAAATAGCGAAATGAGTTACAGACTCAAACTTCAATGCATACCATCTTTCGCCAAATTGATTGAAAATGACATTCAAGTAGAGGAAGCTTGTGTCAAAAAGGGAACACTCAAGTTCTACAAGGAAGGAACGAATTCATCAAATTACAATAACCAAAACAACACCAATCTTGACAAATCTCGATTTTGGACGCAAAACAAAAATGAAGGCAACAATGAATCATATGATCCCAAATCTAAACAACCAGTGCTTGCCTTATCAGGGAATACTCAAAATGCGAAAAATCCTAAAAATGCTACTCCTAGTGCTAACACATATGCACCAAACAATGCTCAAGGACAACTCAACACCAACAACGCCAATGATAATCAAAATAAAAACCTGAATCCAGGACCTAACAACAATTCACGCAACAATACCAACAATTTCCAAAAGCGTATCTTTACAACACTGGGCCAATCATTAGAATCCGCATTCAGAGAACTGTTGGCAAACAAGGTTCTTTCTTTGCCTCCAATCAACAATTATGAACCCCCAATCAAACCACCTTGGTGGAATGATTCACACTATTGTGATTTCCATCGCAACAAGGGTCATAGAACAAACGAGTGCATGAGATTGAAACACATAATCCAGGACATGATTGATCGAGGCGACTTAACGGTGGATGGTCTCAAAAAAAATAATGATCACGAAGCCTTCAAAAATCCTCTCCCAAATTATAAAGATGGAGCATCAACTTCAAATGATACACGCGGAGCTCGTATTAATCACATCTACAACAACACAATCAACCACATATCAGCTGAAGACCATCAAGTCAATGTCATAACCATTCGAGATAGGCATGATCATGAATCTGTCAATGTAACAACCCGGACATAGAAATATGTCTTGAAGGGGCACACTGCACCTCCAACTGCCACACCAAAGATCCAATACAACTTAGTTAACCAACTACACAAGACTCCAACTCAGATATCTATCCTGGAATTGTTGAAACTATCTCCAAAACACAAAGACATATTGGAGCAAGTGCTATTAGAAACAAATGTACCTCAAAATTTGGATACAGACAGATTTCAAGCCATGGTCGCCCATATGACAGAATCTCATAACCTCACCTTCTCAGAGCATGATAATACTTCATTGAGTCACCCGCATAATACTCCTCTACATATTGAAGTCATTGTTTGCAAACACCGCGTAAAAAGAGTCTTAATAGATGGAGGAGCCGGACTTAATATATGTACTTTAAAGCTTATCCGTGCACTAGGCTTCTTAGAATAATCTATTGATCCTTGTAAAAAGATTACCATAAAAGCATATGATGATGAGGAAAGGTCCTCTAAAGGAACAGTGATATTACCTATTCAAGTAGGACCAGTGCAAAAGGATACTATATGTCAGGTCTTAGATATTGACCTCACCTACAATATCTTATTAGGACGACCCTGGATACATGAAATGCAAGCAGTACCTTCTACATATCACCAGTGTGTCAAGTTTCCTTATGATGGACAGGAAATCTCCATATCAGCTGATCACAATCCATTTCAACATTGCAACGCAATGGGGGCAGCCCAAGACAGTTTGGTTCCTTATAACAGAGAAAAGCAGCGGTCTTCAACATCCAATCCACCAACAGCAAAATCCAACTCCTTATGGGGAGACTTCAAACAGAAAATGCAAATCAAAGACCAAGGCATGGGCAAATATTCTATGGAGCCTTTATGTTTGACCAGATTGCCAACATCACCTAGATCGCATGGTTTACCTACTATATCAACACATTTGGCAACTCAGCCCATAACTATTTTTGATGGTACCTTCATCCAATTGGGGACTCTAGCACATGAATCAGAAGATAAGGACGTTCTTAACTGGCTATACAAAGATGAAGAAGAAGCTAATAGAGCAGCCGCTCTGGACATTGTTCTACCAACGCACCTATATGGAAAAGGCTACTTGATCATGAAACAAATAGGATATGGCGGTAAAGGACCTATTGGGAAACACAAGGAAGGAGTCACTAAACCTATAGATCTTCCTTCACAACCTAGTAGAAATAAAGCAAGATTAGGTTCTAAATTCACCTTCCTATTGAAACGGCCGCCACACACAAATGCAAAACCTTAATGGAAGGAAAAGAAGTACAAGGAAGAATCCTGGCAGGAAGCACTCTTTGAATCAGGAGAAACAATCCGTAAGGCACGAGAACGTCAAGATCAAAAGTTGCATCAGGGAAAGCTTTTAAATCATAAGAAGGTCATATCTGCAGTAGTGGCTCATATTAACACACCAATGGCTCAAGCACAAATCATGTCATCACAAGATACCGTCATTCCTCCCCGAGGAAGCACAATCTATGAACAAATCCAGACCGTGGAAGATGGATCAGATACAGAATCAACACAGAATATCAAAAAAGTATCCATCATCAAAGATTTGTTTTCACCATACAACATACCCGTTTGCAGCACAGATAGAATTTGGGATGATGCCTATGAGATAGATTCAAATGAATATGAATGGGGTACCTGCTCTGATACTACTACAAATATCCCAGATGATACTGATTTCATATCCATTTCTCAAGAAGAACATAACGCAGAAGATAGACCTCTTGAATTTGGACCACAACATATCTATGATGTTCAGGAAAGCGAACATAAATATTACGAACAAGTCTATGTAGAAGATGATACCATCGAAGACCTCGATGAAACCCTAGACTTCTTTAAAACCAAGACCCATCACGATGACAACTCTATCCTAACACTTACAGTAGCCGAACTTGACCCACCCAACGATTCCTTACCGCTTGTCTTCCCTGATCTCATCGACTGGAATGAACCTGAGACCCATGATATACCAATTTTCCCAGATGATGAATCCATTATACATTACCTATGTACTGTAAATCCCGAAACAGGCTCTACCAGTGAACAAAATGACGATGTCTGTCCATCAGGGAGTGCCAAGTCTCTCAGTCGCAAAAATGAATCAAATAAAGAATCTAATGCTGAAAACCAGTTAATGGTAGCTATAGATCCCAAAAAAGTAAAAATAAAGGATGCATCTGAGGGTGAAAACCTTTTTAAGGCACCTAACGATGGGAGACTTGACACTCTTCCTGAACATTTTCATGAGCAATCACCCATATTGATTGAGCCCACTCAATCAATCAACATTGGTACCACAGAAGCAGCCAGAAACATTCACCTTGCAGAATCTCTGACAGAGGAGGAAAGATAAGCATTCATCATCTTCTTTAAAGGACAACAAATTAACTTTGCCTGGTCATATGCTGATATGCCTAGAGTCGATCCACACTTAATCATGCATCACTTGTCCATCTCTACAGGAGTCAAGCCAGTCAAGCAAAAGCTACGAAAGATGAATCCATAGGTGGCACTCATGGTCAAAACTGAATTGAAGAAATTATTAGATGTCGGATTCATTCGACCTATTGACTATGTAGAATGGATTTCTAACATTGTTCCAGTGTCAAAACCAGATGGTAGTATCAGAATATGCATTGACTTCAGGGATGTCAATAAAGCTTGCCCAAAAGATGATTTTCCTCTGCCAAGCATTGATATAATTGTAGATCTCACAGCAGGCCATGCAATGCTCTCCTTAATGGATGGTTTCTCAGGCTATAATCAAATCAAAATAGCTCCTGAAGATCAAGACAAAACAGCGTTCACCTGTCCTTGGGGAACGTACTGCTGGAATGTTATGCCTTTTGGCTTAAAGAATGTAGGAGCCACTTATCAAAGAGCAATGACAACCATATTCCATGATATGATGCACACATTTATGGAAGACTATGTGGATGATTTACTAGCAAAATCCTTCACCAGAGCTGAACATCTCGACATCCTAACAAAGATCTTTGATAGATTGCAAAAATTCCAAGTCCGACTCAACCCTAAGAAGTGTGTCTTCGGGGTTACATCAGGCAAGTTACTGGGGTACATAGTCTCAGCTAAAGGTATTGAAGTTGATCCAGCAAAGGTACAAGCCATCATGAACATGCCACCACCAAAGAATATCAATCAACTTAGATCTCTGCACGGATGACTTCAATCAATCAGGCGATTCATCGCTCAACTGGCAGATAAAAGTCTGCCATTTAACCACTTGCTACACAAAAATGTACCGTTCAGATGGGAGACTAAGTGTGCAGAATATTTTTACCAAATTAAATAGTACTTGATGAATCCACCGGTTCTAGTACCACCAATTGCAGGAAAGCCTCTTATACTATATATCTCAACAACAGATATTTCACTGGGGGCATTATTGGCACAAGAAGATCAACAAGGAAAGGAACGCGCCATATATTACATCAGTAGAACATTGAATGGCTATGAGCTCAATTATACAGTCATTGAAAAGGCTTGCCTAACAGTGGTTTTTGCATCTTAGAAGTTTCGACATTATATGCTAGCACACACTATAAAGCTAGTGGCAAAAATTGATCCTCTTAAGTATCTACTCAGCAAGGCAGCTCTCACAGGCTGATTGGCTAAATGGGTCATGATTCTCAGTGAATTTGACATCCACTACACAGAAAGACGAGCCATAAAAGGACAAGCAATTGCAGTTCAGCTGGCTAAAGCACCGCTACCAGGAAAACAAACCATGAACATCGAATTTTCAGACAGGGACATTTTTGCTCTTTCTTCCAAACAATGGACCCTATATTTTGATGGATCCCATACACAACACAGTTCAGGGGCCGGCATTCTATTCATCACCCCTGAAGGACACACTATGCCAAGATGATACAGGCTTATGTTTCCATGTACAAATAATGTGGCTGAATATGAAGCATTGGTCATAGGCATCAAAATGGCTGTCGAATGGAAAATCACAAAATTAAAAGTCTACGGAGACTCACAACTGGTCATCAATCAAATCAACAACAACTATCAGACAAAGGACGACAAGCTACTACCCTACAAACGGATGGTGGATGACTTCAAATAGTATTTTGTGCACATCACTTTTGAACAAATACCAAGGTTGAACAACAAAGCAGCCGATGCAATGGCTACGATCGCTTCATTACTACAAATTCCAGAACAACAGAGTCGTTATGAGTTCCTAGTAGAGCAACTGTTCTCCCCCGCCTATGACCACTCTGAATCCCAGGTTATATATGCCTTGACCGGTTCAGATTCTCTGTTATATGGACCAATATACGACTACCTCAAGCATAATATCTTACCCATCGACCAATCCCGTAACCAAAAACGTAACTTTATCCGACAAGCTGCCCGTTACACCCTTACCGCTGATACCTTATATCGTCAAGGTCTAGATGGTACTCTTCTTTGTTGTCTTGATCGTAATGATTCCGATTCAGCTTTACACGAGCTTCATGAAGGTATTTGTGGTACACATTCCAGTGGCACTACTCTTGCTAAAAAGCTTCTACGAATGGGATACTACTGGCCTACAATGGAGAAAGACTCATATCATTTCGCCAAGAAATGTCCTAAATGCCAGATCCATGGCAATCTGATACATGCACCAGCATAGGAACTGCAGCCATTTACAACATCCTGGCCCTTTTGTCAGTGGGGACTGGATCTAGTTGGCAAAATACATCCTTCATCTTCAAATGGACACAAGTTTATTATAACTGCCACAGAATACTTTACCAAATGGATAGAAGCAGTTCCCATGACCATAGTGACCGGGAAACAAATTGCCTCTTTTATCCTAAATTATCTGATCTACAGATATGGTATTCCAAGTTCAATCGTCATAGATAATGGACGACCTTTCAAAAACCAAGATGTACAGGAACTATGTGAAAAATTCAAAATCCAACATCGGTTTTCTACACCATACTACCCACAGGGAAATGGTCAAGTAGAAGCATCTAACAAGACAATCCTAAAAATCCTCAAGAAAACAGTAAATGATGCAGGCAAAGATTGGCACGTACAACTCAATCCAGCACTTTGGGCATATAGGACCAGCATCTGCACACCTACAGGAGCAACACCATATTCATTGGTATATGGATCAGAGGCTATTTTACCCTTGGAGGTAGAAATTCCATCTCTTAGAGTCTCTTTGAAAGGTTTAATCCCCAATGAAGAGTATCGAGTTAACCGACTGCAAGAATTGGAACTATTAGATGAAAGACGCCAACATGCTTATACTCATCTCAAAGCATATCAGCAACGCATGTGCAGGAGCTACAATCACAAGGTCATTCCTCGCAACTTCAAGGTTGGTGATCTAGTCCTCAAAGAAAATCCAAGAAATCAACAAGATAGAGAAAAGAAAGGGAAATTTGAACCTAACTGGTTGGGTCCCTATGTCATCATATCCGTCTATGGATCAGGTGCCTATCAGCTAACAAATTCTGAAGGAGATGTGCTCGATGATCCAACTAACAACATTCATCTGAAGAAGTACTATACTTAAGGTAGCCTAGTGCACGGAAAAAGCAAAAAAAAAAATAAAAATAAAAAAATAAAAAAAAATCAAAAAATCCAGAAAAAGCAAAAATATAAAGTACAATAAAAACAAATGGTGAAAACCTAGTAAACAGGCGCCCTTGTGAAAGAACGGCTCCTTTATCTATATCCATGCCATTTTATCCATCAAAACACTATCGGTCATCGCCCGACACTTAGCCTATATTCATTCAGGACATACTTAGCGTAGTCACTATCCTGAGTTATCCATCTGTATCTATTCTCTTACCGCATTCCACCATGGCTTGGAAATCACTGTACATAATCATATCCAGAGGAACACTAGCTAGGGGCATTAAACTGTTCAAACACTTGCAAACATTCAAGACATTCCCACTATTGCAAAACTCAGACGCATGACATCCAACAAACACAACTACACTTCCTCGCAACAACCAAAACAAAAACAATACACAAGAATCTCAAGGATGGATGATTTTTTAAAATACTAAATGTTGCATTATCACATAAAAGTCTTGATTATTTTGCATTTTGAACTTTTTAATTGTTGGAATCTTCTCCTTCTCTCATAAAAAGCTTCAAAGCTAGAGACCATGAAGAACTTCCAATATTTTCTTAGTCTTCTGTTTGGGAGGCGATCACTTGTACTGTGTGAATATTTGCCTCGAGACGTGATACATTACATATCACTGAAGGCCTGATTCCATTTCACGCATATAAATGATCTACTCTTGTCTGTTTATGCAATACGCACTCAGGTCGTCCTGGTTCAATTATACCTTGACGCTTGTGCTATCTTACAAAATCAAAAATCATGTAAATTTTACTCAGGTCATTATGGTTCAAATTATACCATTATGCTTGTATAAATTTTCAACATATCCAAAAATCAATAAATGCTCCATGATGATATTTACAAAGAAAGCAAATAAATGGTTATATCGGATGGCAAATACAGAATGAGAGATGCTCCAAAAACAATTAGTTGCATATCATTTTACAAATTAGTTGCACATCATTTTACAATTAGTTACATATCATTTAACATATCACGCTACATGTAGTTGCATATTAAAACATACATCTCATTTTCAAGATACATCTCACAGCATATAAAAGCATACATTACATCATCTATGTAAACATTACATCATCATATGAAAAAGGTAGTCGCTCACAAAACATATATCCATATAAACACATCACATCAATAAAAAATGGTGCTCTATGTATATATATCTAAAAAAAAATGATCAAAATCTACAAAATGTGTCTCAACACTATGTCCAGTACATAATATACAAAAGATCCAAAAATACAACAGAGACCCTGTCTCTCAAGTATGACTATCTCCGGACTGAGATGGTCTCACTCCAGATGCACCTGCCCCTGGATCTCCAGGAGGGTCCTGTCTCGCTCCAGATACGCTCACCCCTGGATCTCCAGGGTCCTGTCTCGCTCTAGATACGCTCGCCCCTGGATCTCCAGGAGGGTCCTGTCTCGTCGGCCCAGTCACACCTCGGCTCTCAGATCGTGTCCCAACAGTTCGAGATCGACCCGATCTCGACTGTGCAAAGCTCTCTACTCGCCGATCTCTGGGTACTGCAGCCTCATAATGCCACCTATAATACTCCGCCTCCTGCACTCTCCGTGTCAGCTCTCTAAGGGTGTCTCTCAATGGACCACCCGCCGCTGCTCTCTGCACAGTCGCTAACTCCTCCTCCACTCGACCCCACCGCTCTATCTCCGTATCTCTCTCAGTGGTCAACTGCGAGATCTATCGCTGATATGTCAAAATCTGTGCCTACAGCTGCTGAACGGTAATCTACAGGGTCCAGATCTGTGCATCCTCTACATGACCTGACACTCGAACCCGCAGCGGTACCTGTGCTGGAGCCACCCCTCCCACTCGGCCTGTCCTAGGTACGGGAGGTGGGAGTATATCTACCCTCCTCCTCTGTGCTAGTCTAACCACCTCCTCCTCACCCCCCACTGCAGCTAGCACCTCCGTCACTCTCCCCTCTCTCCCGGCTCCGATGGCCAATCCTCCTCTCCCTCTCTCAATCCTCCCCTGCTGTACAACTCTCTCCACACCTCTACCACCCTGCCTCCCTCTGGCTCCTCTACCTCCTCCATCATCTCCGTCATCTCCATCATCCCCATCATCTCCCCCCTCCTCGCCATCCAAATCAAATGCTGGCCTCATCTCCTTTGGATCCGAGATTCTCGCCACTGCCCGCGCAGCAAACAAACGGGCGAACTCGTCTGTCATCCCTACATCATGTATCTCTGGGGCATAATCCCAGATCTATCCTACCATCCTTGTAAACTCCTCTATAGCAACGACACTATCAATAGTCGGCCCCCAATCGGCCACATCCTGCTGCTGCTGTGCATACAAGCACGCTCCCTGCGGAATCCCTTGCTGGCGCCCGAACTGCTGCAAAACTCGGGTCACCAAAAACCGCTCAATGACGAACGGGGTCCTCCCAATCAAATACCTCGTCATGAAAACAAAAGACATCTCTATCCCATCCTCCGCCCACACCTCGCAACCTGTATACGGTCTCCAGGTGACCGTATCTATATTATCAAAAACTCTCCTCCAGTGCTCTAGTTTGCCCAGCTTACGCTGGACAACTAGGCCTCTATATCCGTAGGCATATGCAGCACCTATGGGCCTATCTCTATCTGCCAGTGGCCTCGCTACTGGGATGTGCTCCCAGCACCATACCTGTAATAAGGTCACACCCACTGATAAGCTACCATAACCGAGGTATACTACCTCATGCAGGCTCCTGTAAAGATGGGCCAGCATTGCTGACCCCCATGAAAATCTTTGGCCCTGTGTGACCATCTGCTCCAAGACCAGCCCCCATCCCACTGAAAATCCCTTTGACCTATGATCAGGACAAAGGAATCCCCCAATGAATCCTGCCAATACAGATGGCAGCGGTGCATAATCCAAATCCAAAAACTCCTGCCAGGGGATCTCATATCCACAGACAGTCTCATCATGAAATATACGGCGCAGTGCCTCTGTGCCGCCCTCCTCTGACTGCTCGTAGGGTAACATGGCTCCTACCACAGGAATGCGCAAAACCAGGTAGCAATCCTCCGATGTCACGGTCATCTCTCTAGCGACAAAATGAAAGGTGTCGCTATGCCAATGCTGTCAAAAGTCCCCGGTTCACAGTGAACCGAGGCATATCTAGAAGGGAGGTCAATCCACATCTCTTTATAATGTCCAAGTCTGCCTGTGACAAACGTGGTATCAGCGTCCATGGTCTCAGGAATCTCTCCCTCAACTGCACAATACCCAATCGCTCCTGTCAACAAACAAAACATATCCAATATCAGTTTCCACATCAACACAAAGATATCAAAATCAAACTTACATCAAAAACATGAAACAAATTTGCTCATCTACATCAAGTTCAAAAACCTATCATTTCATATCAACTTGTAAAACAACTCAAGTTTTCAAAAACCATATCAAAACTTGTAAAACAACTCAAGTACCAAAATCACATAAACTTATAAAACAACTCAAGTTTCCCACCCATATCAGCTTGTAAAACAACTCAAGTTTCCAACCCATATCGGCTTGTAAAACAACTCAGGCTTTCATACACATTGAACTTGAAATAGACAACGCAAATGCATCATATTCCGATCAAAACAACAGCTTGATATCTATACATAACTTGGAAAATTGCACATCAAAACAAGTTATACAAATACTCATCTTGGATAAATTCATCAAAACACGACAGGCAAACAAAAACAAATTTTCAACTTGGCCAAAACTGCAAAAAAAACTTCGGATGCGCTAAAACAAACCTTCAATGCGCTAAATAACTCCTACGTGCTATTCTATCTAACCTATGCGCTAGATACCGTCTACGCGCTAAACTTTTCTTCCTACGCGCTACTTAACCCACCCCATGCGCTAGGTTAGTCCTACGCGCTAATCTACCCTTCCTACGTACTACTCTTTTAGCCCTATGCGCTAGGTTAGTCCTACGCGCTAAACCCCCTTAGCTATGCGAACCCCGGCGGCTCCTATGCGCTAGGTCATACCTACGCGCTACCCTGTTAATGCGAAGCGCTACCAAACGCAATACATGCGCTGTTCTACGTGCACGTGCTAACCTAAAAATCCTATGCGCTAACAAACATTTTCGGACGTGACCCCTAATTTTAAATCTGATGCGCTATTCTACACTTCGTATGCGCTACTGTTGACCCTAGACGCGCTAAAATGAAATATCCAAACTTTGAAATTCAAAAAACACCTAAAAATGACAAAATAAAAAATCCAAAAGGGGTCAAAACGTTGACTTATTGGTGGTCCACGCGCTGCAGGTCTCCGATATCTCCTGACGCACTCGAAACGGTGTCTGTGATAAGGAATAAGCATTTTATCTCCAGAGCAAATTCTCCTTCTTCAAAGTCAACAAAGCACAAATGAACCTAATTTGACTCCTTTTCCCCTTTTATAAGAGGAAAATGAAATTAGGGTTAGCCAACTGGACCTGTAATATGGTCGCGGTCTCCCCTATACCAAAACAGTTGTAACTTATCGGGAGATGAATCAATCTGCACACTTTTTACATGCACGAAATCATCAACATCATACAAACTTCATCAATTTAAATCAAAAATATTTTCAAAAAAAATTGATTCATCTCCCGAGGGGGCATCACCATCAAATCTCGAATCTGGAGCACTACTGACAAATCAAAAAGAGCGACACAAAAATTGCATTTAATCATAAATCATGATAAGACATCATTTTCTTTGAAATAACATGTGCACACACGTCACTTCAAAGAGGGGCAAAATGTAGACGTATAAAAATGACCATATTCCTAAATGAATATTTTATGTTCATTTCTCTATTTAATTAAATCCAATTTAATTAAATTATCCACATTCTTCTATTTTATTAAGTAAATTACTCAATTTATTTAAATAAAATTCACTATATCCATTTAATGAATAAATCATTTTATTCAATTAAATCCCCCTAGCCACTTTTAATTAAATTCAAATTTAATTAAATAGTTATCCTAAATTGAATAAATCAAATTTATTTAATTACAACCAAATTGAATGAAAATCAATTAATTCAATTAAATCCTATTATCCCCCCATCCACTTGCAAAATCCCAAACCCATTCCTAATCCCTTCTAGAATCTTCTAAACGCTTCTAATTAACCTAACCCCTCCTCTAAACTTTGTCACATCCCTAAGCAAAGGGAGGTCACTTCTCAAATGGCCCAAAGTCTTGGATAACCATTAAAGGTTTTCAACCTTCAACCACCAAAACCCTTAAAGTCTTTGAAAACCATTGAAGGCTTCCAACCTTCAACCACTTAATCCCCAAAGTCTCCAATAACCATTAATGGTTAATTCAAACTCTCCCACATGGTTAAAACATTTGTTTTGACTCAACCTCTACCCAACCCAAAGGTCTCATCAGGCCATTAATGCTTTGACCATGATTATCTCTTAATCATTTGCACAAAGGTTTATCCTTGGATTAACTCTTAATCTAGTGGATAATCTTAACTTAGACTTGACCCTTAGCCTCTAGATAACCATGAGGTCTTCTCAGGCCTTTAATGCCTCCAACCTCTTCTTTCAACCCAATCCTGTGTTGACATTTGTCACCATTTCATTGGTGCCAATTGTGCACATGGATCCCCAACTTTCAAACTTGGCCCTTGATTGAAACTTTCACTCCTGACCATCCATTGCCCTGTTTATGCTATAAATAGAGCTCTCATTCCTCCATTCTTAACAATCATCTTTCAAATTTGAAGCATCACACTTATGCTCAAATTCTTTCAAGCTTTCATATTATTATATGCTCATCATTTAGCCTCTCTTTAGATCAGGAATTAGACTAAATATGCATGCTTAGAGTAATTTATTTATCATTTTAGCTCAATCATAGAAGAAATATAATATGCTAGGATAGTATTCATACTAATCTCGTCATCTTATCATCTAGATTATTGCATTTTAGAATCATACCTAGCTTAACATCCATCTCATACTAAAATCAATCAAAAGCATCTCTCGTTCTCATATTTGCCATCCCTAAACCATTTTGCTCAGTAATCTGAGAGCAAAAACGTTGGTTTGAGGGACATTATGAGATAGAGAACCATGGGACCCTCCTTGGGAAGTTGAGTAACGCGTCGTTACTCCATAGCTTGCATCAAGAAGTCCTCTGTGTGTGTGTGGACTAGTATTTCTCATTATTTTCACATTTTAAGTTTTATTCGCCCACTTTTCCCGCATACACTACCCTACATAGTAGGGGTGCTAACCTGGTAACCAAGGGTGTTGAACTATCTCGAGGGTCTCAGAAAGTCAAATTTTCACTTGTTTAAGTGTATTTTTGGTTTGTGTGAGTACTCTAGAGGCATGCACAGTCTGTGTTATCATTCTTAGAGTTGCATTTGATGTGTTTTGATCCTTCATGTTTTTTTTTCTTGTGCTCCAGTAAGAGGATTCATGCCTTACCATTGAGGTGTTCTATATGCGATATGTTGCTCCGGCGAGAGGGAGAGTTGCGTTGTTGAGAGATTGATTGTTTCACTCCAATGGATGTTCTATGCCTCACTGTAAAGGATTTGAGATGGTTTTGATTTTAATTTTGGATTTGATTCATGTTTATCCTTTCTTTTGAGTTGATTTGGTGAAGGCTTTCTTGCATGTGTATGGCTTATGTGTCCTTTTTGGTCAGATTGTGCTCAATATTGCTATGGTTGTTCTTGTATCATGTTTGAGACTTCATGATGTTGTTTTATGTTTTATGGATGTGTGTTTACCCTATGGTCTTGTTCCATAGTTTGGGGAGTGGGCTCTTGCATGTGTTGGACCTAGGTTATGAGCACTAGATCTCTTGGAAGGGGGTCTAAACCTATGGAACCACATGAAGAGTTTATGGTTTAATTTCAAGTGATAACATAATAATAATTGATTAGTGGGTTGGGTATTTAGGAATACACCTAATCAAGATAAAGAACATGATGTTGTATTCCCCAATCGGATGGACCTAGGAAGGTGGTTTTGGGATCCTAGATTGGGAAGACCGTTGGAATGGTATACATGATCTCCCTTGAGTGACTCCAAGGTGGAGATAGATGCCACATGAGGTTATCATGTGATGAAACTCTAGCCAACATGCATCCATTATCTATACACCATGATTTTTTGTTGGTGCCTCTTGAGCTTGATTGCCTTGATTTAGCCATGTGATGTACTTTGGTGTTGTATTCTCATGTTGGTGTCTTGTGAAGTCATGTTGTATCATTTGGTTGATAGGTGTCAACTTAGGTCTTGAGTGTGGGTTGAAACCTTTTGTCATCTCCTAGAATGGGGGGTATTTCCTATTTAGTTCCACATGGTCAGGTGGTTTGATGCCTTCTTCCATTGGGATATTCTTCTTCTTGGATGCTAGCATGCGTGGATTGGATTCTTGGATTCTTCATGTGACTATCCTTCATAGTTGTTTTATATGATTCATGAAAAGAAGATATTGTATCATGATGATTTGCAAATGTGAAAGTGATTATGTATCTTCGTAATGGGCATCTATATGTATTTGTACATGAAATTGTAATAAGACATGATGTAGTGATTTAGGAGAAGAGTTCCTTGATGTATCAGATTGTTTATTATGTAATATGAGTTTATGAGATCTATATGAAAGTGAAATGAAATAGTTTATATGTATTGTATTTGCATTTGTGATTATGAATGAATTTGTATTATGTCATGCTTTAGGATAAATGCTAGAAAGAATGAAATACTTGCATTAATTCTTATTTGAGTAACTAGGAGATTATTGATACTAAATGGCTTCTAAATGCTCTTATAGAGATTACCATGTGAATGAATTATGCATATGTGTTAATGTTGATTCTAGATGCATAAAAAGTAAATGGTTAGAGAATAACATAATATGTGTTGGCCATTTGGTGGAATTGATTATGTGTTGCATTGATGTTTTGTCATTGATGTCAACACTAGCTATTTGGTTGCTTTACCGACACCCTTCTGGTCTTGGTAGGTTGAGTAGTTTTTGGTTAACTTGGATCTGGCATGATCTGGTAGACTCCAATATAATTTGGTGATGGAATTGTCTTGTTCATGATACTCATACTCATATTTGGTCAATTGGTTTCGGTCTGGTGATTGGATGCTATCCTACTTGCTTAGAAGATTGGTTTCTGGTTCCGACGAGGGTTTCACCAGCAGAGATTTTGGTGGAGATCTTTGATGCATTGCATAATTGGTGTTGGTGCAACTTTTGATGGAGTTTCAGGATGTTATTGGTGATCATGTTCGAGACTTGGCATTTGGAGATCATTGCTGAAGCGTGTGCACCTATACTTGGTCCCTGTTGATCTAGGTTATGGACCGACATTAATGTAACGTGTGGATAGGACCTATTATTGTATTTCCAAGATATCTTATGTGTGGATATTATTTGTTTTGGTCTAAGGCCGACATGGTTTGTAATTATGTAATTGGTTTATTATATGGTGGCTGACCTGATTGTTTATGGTCGAGGGTTTTTATAAATAAGATGTAAGATCTCATTGTAGATCAACATGGTTATTGTAAGAGGTCATGGTCAAGGAATATAATGTGCGAATAATGTAATATCATTCAGGCAAAGGATTTGGTTGATCATTGGATATCAAATTGGGTTTGTGTAAGAGGATTTAGTCCTTTGGTATTGAGCTTAACCGGGACTGTACTCAGGCATAGGAGATGTTATCTTTTGCAATTCAACACTTCTCTGAATTGTAGTCTGGGTTTCTATGTAGTCAGTGAAACTCCTTTTGTGATGAGAAGTGTGCTCTAGGTTGTTGGCCTTCCTACATGTACAGGCCCCTTAATTGTAAATTCACATACTTACTATAAAAGTATTATCTGACCGTGGGTAGGCTTCCCACCGTGGTTTTTCCTTTTACCGGGTTTTCCATGTACAAATCTTGGTGTTGTGTGGATGGATTTTATTATGTGATTATTGTTTATGCTTAATTGGATTAAGTGATATTCCGGTATTATTGTTTTGGGTTCCAGTATTAAAGTTTAAATTGCTAGTGCTTCCGGTAATCTGTGACAACCGATTCACACCCCTCCCCCCTCAGTTGTCTTTCAGTTATCTGAACTGTCTAACAATATGATCTTCTAGATAGATAAGTGTAATGTTAGAATGATGTCAAGTAGCGATGTTAAGATACCCTAGGGAATGGATGTGTTTGCAAGAATATATTTGGAGATATGTTGATGTTTAGAAATAATTAATTTGCTTGCGTAATGTAGATTTATGGTTTATACATGTTGTTTTATGTGAACATGCAATTACTTGATGTTACATTGATATATGCTAATGATAACATAGTGTAATGGATGTTTAATTTTATTTTTTTTATCTCCATTTGTTAGTAGATTTTAGATTATTTCTCTAGGGTATTTTGGCGGGCATTATAGAAGGAGGTCATGCATGGAGATAAATCTAAGATTATTATTTTTCTACAAAGGTGGAAATTAATGTAGCTCAAGATATAATTTCTATAATTATTATATCTCTTTATAATTATGCCAATTATGGTGACTGGAAGATTCCTATCATGGTAGATTGTGTCAAGGAAACATCTATTACTAAGATTTTAGATGAGATTGTCAAGAGTGAAAAATATATGCTAGAAAATGATCTCTTTTTGCCTATAGATAGAATCTTCTCAATACAAGAAACTAAGATGGAATAAAAAAATTTGAATTTTTTTTGTGATAGCCCTTAGTGGGATACTCAAGATCTTAACAAATTTGTAAGCAAGATACATAGAGAATTCTACTTGGAAGTTCTTTGGAGAATATATTACTAATCATATCAAGGCCACTAAAAAATTATTTGGAGTAGATTTTGTTGAGTGTATCAAGGTGTACACTACATGCTATCATAGCAAGGAGAATGAGACAATTTTGCAAGTTCAGTGTAGCCATTACCTATTGCTAAAAAGAGATGGAAAACTAAGAGAAGGGACCATCACGAGTCTTCCCTTAGTAAATTGGAAGGATTGCACTTGTATTGTAGTGACCAGATCAAATGAGAATATACACTTATTTACCATATCTCTAACATTAAAGCATGCAATGTGGAGAAATTAATTTATATAAAGGTAACTGGGATACATGGGTTGCATCAAAAAATTTCTCGTGATAGAAATAATGGATTTACTAACTACCTTTAGTAGAGAGTATTTAATTTGATAGGTTCATAACTTATCCTCAAGATAAACCATCTACCACAAGAAATTGGACAACATGAAAATGATGAGTAAGAGGGTAGTATAAATTTTGAGGGAAGATATTGCAAACAAAAATTAGTAGGGGTTGAATGGTCATGTTTTGGAGAAGATGGTGAATTGTTTATCATAAGGGAAATAGAAACCATGATTGTCACTAAGGTGAAAATTATGGAACATGGGGCCATCTAAAATCATTTTGGTTCATAGGAAGATCCTACTTACAAAGAGAGTACTTGGGAAAAATTATGCAACTTATTTCACATTTGAATTCACATTGCTTAATGACAAGTAATATTTGGGAAAGATGGACTTGTAATGTCCCATTTTCAACTAATTTATGTTTGGGTAAACAAATGCCTATTTCCCACTTCTATGTATCCTTTGGATATACAATACCTTTGCATCCTCCCTCTTTATGGGTATATGCATGGAAATGGGGGACCAAAAAGGGGTCTTAAGTGACCACTTCTTTAAAAAAAAAAAAGAGACTATTCTTGGATGAAAAATCGAAGATAGTTACACTCAAAATTTGAAGATGCAACAAGAACATGAGTCATAGTGCTTTGAATCTACTTTCTCAATAACTACTTTTTTAAAATGGTGGAGATCAAGGGGTTCAAAAAGGGCCAGCACACAAAGTGCTTCTATTTCTATAAAAAACATAACATAGTGTCTAGCGTGCTACCCTAAATTAATTATATTTTAATATTATTTAAATATTGCTTCAATCAGAAATTAGCTAGCACTATGTAGTTTATGCTCAATTTTTTACGAATTTTTTAATGAATATATGATTTATTTTACTAATTTTCAAAGTAGATACATCCTGAAATATAGATAATTGAGTGTGCTCTCACTTAAAACTTTGGGTAACTAATCAAAAAAATTAAAAATTGAATGTGTGTAGAATAGAGTCTAGTTTCTAAAAATGTTTTAAATTTTTTTTTTTTTGATGAATAAGTAAACAATGAGACCAAAAATACAATAGTCATCCATAGGTTTTTGATTAAAAATGGAGGCACTAACAAAAGAAATTAAAGATTGGAACCTTAACATATTTGAAATATGAAGAAAATTAGATGTTTAGAAAGCTAAGAGAGCTCAACGTTACTCTACCATTTTTTTGATTTGGCATTAAAATACGTGCAAGCTTGATGGAGAGAATACTTGACATTATATCAACTTTTTTAGAATTTGAAAAAACACATCTATTGTTGTTAATAAAATATAAGTCCAACACTTTGGTTTGGATGCCCGAGGAAAATTCAACCGTAACGGTTGGAATATTACTCTCTTTCCCTTCTCAACTCTCTCTCTCTGTCTCTCTCTGTCTCTCTCAGTCTCTCTTAGACTATAACATTCTTTCTCTTCCTCGTATTATATACATGAAATAAAAATTTGTATAAATGACATCTATATATGAGGTTTTACTTTCTTATACTTTACGTTATATTTGTGTATATAGTTTTAGGATATTTGAGAATGGTTTAGAATCTCTAGAAGTTAAAATACAAATTCTACATTTTTGAAGATCTTATAATTTTTCATA
This sequence comes from Cryptomeria japonica, assembly GCF_030272615.1. NCBI lineage: Eukaryota > Viridiplantae > Streptophyta > Pinopsida > Cupressales > Cupressaceae > Cryptomeria > Cryptomeria japonica. The sequence goes on from NC_081412.1 coordinate 516,197,550, forward strand.
CAATCAAATTTTAGTCATCAACATGCTCCTATCATCTTTCTCTCTCTATCTCCCTCAATCTATAGACCTATCTCTCTACCTATTTGTTACCAAAATTTTGCACAATGCCAAATTTGGTTCCCTAATGAAGCCTTGTATTCATTTTGAAAAGGTTTAAATCATGAACCAGGAAGAAATGCACTATTTTTTCTAACTTGTTTGCTTCATGTGCAGATACAGAAAAGTAAGACAACATGTGGGTTAAAATGTGGCTCCCATGAGGGTTGAGCTCAGCATGTTGTAGATCACAAAGATATTATGCTCCATTGCAGATGAAGTGGCGTAGCTATTAAAACCTTAATGCCAAAAGAAACTCAGCAAAATGCAATCAGCCTGTGTAAAGTTTTACTTGGGTGCCAAAGAGGGTTTTAAATGTAAGGCCTTAGAGTTTCCAAGTGGTTTCAGTCGCCAGGCAGGAAGAACTTTTATCCCACATTGGCCGCATGGAGGGAGTTTATCACATTTAAATATAAGGCCACATATAACTATAGTGTCAAAGCTTATAGGCTTTTGGCAAGAAGAGGCAGCTCGTGGCCTAATGGACTTGGTGTGCGCGCATCTCAAGGCATCCTAATTTTGTGATTAGCTAGCGGGAAGAGACAAAAGAGAGAGAAATTTGAAGAAAGATCAACCACCAGATCAAGAGAGATCGAACGACAGAGTGGCATTCTGGGGCTATCCATGACTGTCGCTGTACTGCGGTTATGAAGTGCCCAAAACGAATACCCTCGTGACAGGTGGCAGTCCAGGTGGGCTCAGAGCAAATGAGGATGCGCCACATGGTAGAGAGAAGACTAAGAACCATGAGAAAACCACAAGTAAAGATCAAGCGATTGATCATATCCAACAGTCGGATGGACAGATTTGATGGTGGTCACTAAGCCGCAAGGAAAAGTTGCTCGCCCAGGTTATCACTACGACTTGGCGACAAGGTGGGTCTAGGTCTAGATGGAAGACAAAGTGGACCCACGAGCAAATCAGAGGTTGAAACGTGGCAAAAGTCTATAGATGAGAGGATGTCTAAGTCAACCTTGAACTTGAACCGATTCAAATTAGTTCAAGGCTTCAAAATGGTTCAATGGTTAAAAGTTCAGTGGTTCACCGGTTCAAAGTGGATCACCATTTCTAAATGGTTAAATAGTTCAAATTTCATTAGCATTTCTCATTCCCATGGGCCCTGGAAGATAAAAGCAAACAAGTAGACTAAAAGGCAACTAGGTTTTTGACAAATCAATGGTCATCACTATATCGGAAGATAAAAATGCTCGATGGATAATCATAGCGACTTGGCGACAAATGATGGGGCCCACTAAGAAGTAAACAAAAAATTTAAATGCAAGCTACCATGGTTCATGTAGGTGATCCAATGGCTGGCAAATAAAAATTGCACGATAGACTCAGAATTGGTTGTTTGAACGGTGAAAAGCCCACCAAGCAAAGATATGATTTCTGCATGAAAGATTAATGCAAATGCAATTGATTATCTGAATATGCAAGTGTTACATACCATTGGAAAGCTTGCCAAACAAGGAGATCACTTCCACAACCATTTTTAACAGAAGTTTTCAACACAGAGAGCAGTTGCTAAGGGATGCAAAAGATTTTATTAGTGGGATTTCTTTTTAATATAGTCACAGTTCAGTTCTCATGCAACTTTCACATGGGGATAACTATTTTTCACATTTAGATATGAAAATTTTCTTACAGGAGGATCGGTGGCAGTCCTTTTGAGCAGTAAAGATTATTATTTTATAGATTGTGCAGGAGTTTTTATGCCGTTTTCTGGGGCAGTTTCACCCAAGGCTTTTCTCATGCAGTTTTTTTAGGGGATTCATTATAATTTCTATATATTCCTTCTCTCCTTCTTTTTTCTCTTTGGTTCTTTCTTTTTTGCATACACATTTTTGGAAAAAAGCATTGTAGCTCAGCAGTATTTGAGTTTTGTAACAACAACACTCCTTTATTTTTCAATAATAATTCAATAGATTTCCTTCTTGGCACTTCTTGTATTATCTAGTGAATGAATGATTTGATGATTTCCTGTGATTTTTATCCTCTAATTTGTCTCATTTAGTCAATTTATGGTGCAAGGAGATACGTGTTAGTTGCAGGTTCTAGTTTGTGGTAGTTGATTTTAATTGCTTGAAATTGTGAAAACTTGTTGTTTTCCTTCATGTATGCATTAAATTCATCCCTTTATAGGAAATATTTATGCATCTACATGTTTAGTTGAGTTGTGAAGCAATCAGGGTTATTTGTTGAAGGTTTGGTGAGTTAAGCAGGTTGTAGATCTCAGATAAGATATTTGGTGCATCACCTTCATTAGAATAGATTTACATTACATGCAAGCTTTCTATCCCTTTCTATCCCTTTTCTTATCAAAGGTATTTACAAGAGATTCACCAAACAGGAAGCTGACTTGATCTCCAGAGATTCACCTTCACTTTGAGCAATTTACAGGCTTGAAGGTGTTTCCATGTTTCACAGGATTGCTTGTTTTCGAACTTAGCATCATAGGTGCAATCCTCAGCGACAACACTATCACTCTCATCTTCCTCTATGCTTCTCTATCTCTCTCTCTCTCTCCACTTCTATCCATATTTATTTTTATCTCCCTTTGCCCCTCTCTAAATACCTCTTCATCCTTCCCCACCTTTGTTTCTCTACATATATCTGAGCCCTCTCTTCCCCCCTCTCTTAGTTTCTCTCTATTTTTCTCTAGCTCACATCTCTCTCTCTCTCTCTCTCTCTCTCTAGATCTTTATGTACTTCATTTTTCTACATACCTTTTTCTCCCTCCTCTCATCTTTGGTTTTGTTTATGTCACCTCTCTCAACCCATCGAGCTCCCTCCCCCCCTCTCTTTCTCTATATATCTCCCTCTCTCTATCTCTATATATCTCCCTTATCCCTCTCTCTACCTGCCTCTCCCTCAATCCCTCCCTACTCTATTTCCTTCCCTCTTTAGTTATCTCTGTATCACCACTTTGTCTCTCTCCTCTCTATTTACCTACCTCTCCCTCCTTCCCTACCTTTACTTCTCTACAACCTATCCCTCCATTACTCCATCTCTCTCCCTCCATCCCTTCTGCCCTCCCTCCATATGTCTCTCTATCTCACCTCTCTATCTCCTCTCCACCTTCTTCTCCCTCTCTCCTCTCTCATTACTTATCCTTATCTCCATTCTCTCTCTCTCTCTCTCTCTATCCCTACCTCCTTCCCTATATACTCTCTATCTAAGAGAGGAAAGGAGAAGTAGGTAGAGAGAGGGGTAGGAAAGGAGGGGGGGAGAGTTTATCAGAGATAAAGAGAGAGCGAAAGATTATATGTGTTGGAAATTTGGAGGAATTGATTATGTGTTGCATTGATGTCAACACTAGCTTGTTTGGTTGTCTACTGGGTTCCGGTAGAGTGGTTGGGTTGTGATGTTGATTTGGATATCATCTCCAGTATTCTTCAATATGTTCAGTTTGGTGGAATTGGTTTGGTTCAGTCATTCATGTGCGTATCACATTCAATTGGTTTGGTATTTGGTGATCCGGAAGCTATCATATGTTCTAGTAAGCCTTTTGGTTATCGGTAAGGGTTTTACCAACAGAGCTTCATTGAAGATATTTTTATGGATTTGTTAAGTGGTTTTGGTGCAGCTTCTAGAAGGTTTTCGGGATGCTAATGGTTATCATGTTCGTGTTCCAGTTGATTGGTGGTGTTGCATTTAGCACCAGACCTAATGCTATTTTGTTAGGTTATGGACCGGTTTATGTAACGTGTTGGTGGATGCTCTTGATGCGTTACTGGTTGGATTTATTGTTTGGTTAATGTTGTTTTGGTCTTAGGCCGACTTGGATTATCATTGGTTTGCGGGTTTATTTAATGAATTTACTGTATTATCTTTTAGGTGGCCGACCCAATTGTTTAGGTCCCGGGTTGGTATAAATATGATGTAAGATCTCTTTTGTAGATCATGGGTTATGGGATTATCTGTGTGCGAATAAAGTTGTAATCATATGCAGAGGTTTTGGTTGATCATAGGTGATCGAATTGGATTTGTGTAAGAGGTATAAGACCTTGGACATTGAGCTTAACCAAAACTATACTTAGGCATAGGAGGTGTTGTTCTTGCAGTTCACTCTTCATTCTGGATTGTAGTTTGAAGATTTCTTGTAGTTAGTGAGGCTCCTTTTGTGATGAGTAGTGGATAGATATTGTGGATCTCCAATCCCACCGTGGTTTTTCCTCATTGAGGTTTTCCACGTATAAATATGTGGTGTTATGGTGTTCATCCTTGTGGTTGCATTATTACTTCTTGTTATCTACTTTTATGCATACCAGTTGTTAAGCTGTTGTGTCAATATGGTTAAAATTAATCATTCAGGGAAAACACTAATTCACCCCCCCTCATAGTGTTCTTGGATTCCAACACTATGAGCCTACTAATTACTAGAAAATGACCAAAAAAAAAAAAAGTCTTCCAAAACCTGTAATTTGCATAATAACTCCGAGAGATATAAAACCATTCTCAAATATCTTTAAACTATACATGAAATATAACTCAAAGTATAACAAAGTAAAAGCACATGTATAAATATCATTTATACTTAAATGTTTATTTCATGTATATAGTTTGAGGAAGAGAAAGAGTGTTATAGTTTGAGATAGAGAAGAGAAGATAAAGAGAGGAAATTTTACTTCTTCAAAATGTGAAAGTATTATAAATGTGCTAATGTTATTCCTTGTATGGGACCACAAATTATAGTCCCCAATATTTTTCACTTACCCTTATCCCCCATTATTCTAGATAAACTTCAAAGAGTTTATAAATGTGGATCATGTGTATTCAAACTTTTAAGTGTGCGAATTATTAAGGTTTTAGAATTTACTCTCCTAGCATACCTCTTCTCCAAACTCTAATGTTTCCTTTATTCCTATTAGAGTGTCATACTTCTCCATCTTAACATGCCAATCATCCATTCTCTACTCCTTTCCCTTTCTTTGTCAAAGTTTTGGACTTTCCCTTACCATCCTTCCTCCTACCTAAACTATAATCTCAAAAAAATGGTAATAGTTATGAAAAATCTCCGATCCTTGGACTCTGACATCCCTACCTTTTTGTTATGCCATTCCTACCTACCCACTACATGGATAAGAGTTCCATTAATGTACAAATAGAATACTGAAACTTCTCCAAATGAGATTCTCTCACTAGAAAAAAATGCTCAAAATAAAGGGAATGAGTTTATGTGTACTTATAGTTTGAAGGATGATAATTATTATATCCCTTATTAATATAGTAGTTGAATTTGACCACCATTTTAGAGGTTTTCACAAGCTATTCTTTACCTTTGATGCTCAAATTATTGGACATCATTAATGTCGATGATGTCAAGGGTAAACAACAATATATCTCTGCCTTGGACCATTTAAATATGCCTAAAGATATATATTTATATATTTTTTGTTATTAAAAAATTAGTTCACTATTCTACATAGAGAAACCCTAGTTGTCATTGCTTTTGTAGATACCTAAAATTGTACCATACCCGTGAGAGCTAATTTAACTATTTTTTCCTCTTTCATTAATTTAATGATTTTATTATTTAATTAATTCAATATCGCTCTTCTAATTTAACTTCATTCTCCTAATTCAAATTCATATGTCAAAATTTCTCTTTTTTTCATAATTAAATAATTTTTAATTATTTAATTATCTAATTTTTCTCCAACCTTAATTAAATAATTTTATTATTGAATTAATTATTTCAACATATTCTTTTAATTAAATAATCTTCATTATTTAATTAAATTCAATTTCTGTCTTTCCATAATTAAATAACTATTTAATTAGCTAATTATGCCTTTTCGATTAAATTAATTTCTTAATTTATTTAATTTTATTTATCCAAATTTAAATTAATTCCATTTCCCTTTCATTTCAATTTCAATTTCACATTTCAATAATCCAAATTCATTCAAATCTAATCTAAATGCAAATTTTATTCAATTTCCAACAACACATGTTAACTCTCACCTTTTTTTTGACTAATCAATCAATTCAGTCTTCGAATCAATCAAATCAGTTAACAATTCAATCAATCCTCTTAACTTAGAATAAATTCAATCTAATTGAATCATACAATCAGTTCCACATTGTAATTATCTCCAACCAACTTATCTCAATCATTCTTAGCCGTTGATCTTTTTGCTGAACTTTCAATCTCAATTGTTAATCCAAATTCAGAAAATCTATAGATCAAAATCAATTCTCAATCATCACAACCATTATCTTTGTATTCTTGTACATCAATATTGCAATTTTTCATGCTATGATTCTGAGAGCCATCATACAACACAAGAAGAAGAAGGACAATGGAGTCCAAGTGCTTGAGCATCAACATGGGTTTACTTTGTTTCGTAATTGTTTGATTTTGTTGATTTCTTTCAAATATTCCTCTAATGAGTATACAATTTGATTTTTCTTTAGATCTAGGAATTTAGTGGTTGCCTATTTGAATAATTAGTATGTTGATCTTTCCTCATAGCACATTTGGTGAACCTGGCGTGTAGCAACCTGGTTTATGTTTCATGAGTTTCAATACGTTTTTGCAACTACTACTTCCACATTTGTGCAACTACTTCTAGATTTGCACAACCGTCAATTGGTTTGCACATCTGCTTGCAATTTCTTGTGCAATTGCTAATTGATTCATGCATCTAACTACAATTTCTCATGCATCAACAAAAGATAGTATCAGAAATTAAGGGCAAAAAATTACACAATATAAGTGTGCTGCAATTAAATTTAATTTCTTACACAACTTAATAGATTTACACAACTATCAATTGATTTACGCAATTGACTGACAATTGATTCATGCAATTGCCTACAATTTCTTGTGCAATTGCCTACAATTTCTTGTGCAATTGTTAATTGATCCACACAATTCCTAATTGATTCATGCAATTGTATGCTTAGATTCATGTAATTATGAATTGATTAATGAATCTGCTATAAATCTTCCATGCAATTTCTAGTTGGAGTCATGCAATAGCTTGTGCAACTTTTGAATGTATCATTTTGCATTTTGCATTTTTTTTTCTATTTCGAGCTATTTTTAATTCTATTTTCCACTTTTAGGATTCTTAGAATATGATTTTCATGTTACTAATCTTTGATTTTTAGTGTGTGGTGATTATGGGACCAAGAATCCATCATTGAAACTACTAGAAAGTTTGTTGCAGGGTCCTAGAGTTTTCTCTCATTTTCTTTGTTTTCATGTTTTTGAGTGTTTGGTAGCATAGAAAATACTACATTTCTTAAAGGTAATTAATCTTGCTTGTTGTGTTTTGTGAAAAAGCATGTTTTTCTTAAAGTAGATCCCATAAGATTGGTGAAATTATCCTCTCCCCTCACCTTTTTGGACCATGGGTGCAAGAGAACTCACCATATCTTCTTCTATTTAGAGGGCCTGCCTTTGGACTGACGTTTACACTCTAAGGGGAATAACCCAAAGTGGCTTTTCCTTCGACCTACCATATAAGTGTTAAAGGTGAAAATGAAGCCTAAATTGGGGGTGCATGTTATTGGTGTCAATTTGGGAGTCGACTTAGAGCCACACAAGGTTTGCTAAAGCCTTAAGTGGCTTATCACCGAGTGCAGGCACACAAGTCTCCCAAATAGCAACTAGACACATTTATATTTAGAGGTCCATCCTTTTTGATTGATCGAACATTGCATTAAAGTTGGTGCAAGGGATATGGATCACACCTCAAAGTTACTCACCATATGGCTCTCTTGAGATGAGACAAAATTCCCTGGCTTAGCATAAGCTATGAGAGAGGGTGATTGGGTCATGCTTCCAGTCTTGAAGCCCCTTAGCTGTCCTCTCTCGTAAAGACAAGAATGCAGAACACTCCTTAAAGTGTTGTACATCTGAGTTGATGAATATTCCAAGTTTCATGGGCCTAACTTCATCATGCAATGAGCCTTGACCTTAGACTACATAAAGATTCTCTAAATTGTCTTCAATTATGTTGAGACTAGTGGAAATTTGAGCTAAATTTAGCCTAGAACATACACGTGTACATTAACCCAAGTTTGAGTTAGCAGCCAAACTTTATTTTCTGCTTTCTGATTGTCTGATTATTCAATTTTCATTGCAAACTATACACAAAACTTTCAGGAAATTATATTCATGCAATTGTGAAATAGGTTGTGCAACTGCCATAAATTTTTTGCAATTGATAAATGTTGAATATCCAGGCAACTGAGAGGGGGGGTGAATTAGTTGATAACTTAAATCAATTTCTTTTATTCTTTTGCACAACCGAATTAACCATCAAAATAGATATATCATGAAAACACAAACATACAACAGATCACACAATGAACACCAGATATGATGTGGAAAACCCAAGAAGGGAAAAACCATGAAGAATGTTAGTTCTCATTATAAAACACCGGTTAAGGTGACACTAGTTAAGGTGATTTTTACAAAGGGTGGCTCATTGCCAGAATGCTCACTATAGGTGGGATCACTGCCCAAAAAAAGGCTCACTATTGAAGAAAGAGAGAAAGAAAGAAAGAATCTACCACTGTAACATACTATGCAAAACCTAGACTGTTTCCAGTGCCTCAATACCAACATACTCTCACATATCACCAACAACCAAATCTTTCCTTTCCAATCTCGCATATCTTCAATAACAATGTTGCACTTTTTAATATTAACACATCCAAATCATTCTCATATACATACTATTTACGGGAAGCATAATCTTCCAAGTTGGCCAAGATAGGGATCTAAAATAGTTCAACACTAAAAATTCTGATGGTGGAAAGGAATGAGAAGTAGACCATATCACAACACACATCAATAGTCAGATCAACACGTTAAAACCATTATCTCTAAAAAATGTACCCTTGCTAATTTGTAGAAATTAGTTTTAAGGGGAAACATGGGAACACTCTTAGGCCTATGGGTTACCTGAAACTTGGAGTGAGCCTCTAGAGTAAGTCGACTCTTGATGATACTTCACCTAAACCTATCTAACTGATGACTTTGCTGAGAAAAGGGTAAGAAGGAAAATATGTAAACGAAAAATAATCCTAAAGGTGTTGCACCAAACTAATAATATGCAATTTGCACAGTTAACCAACACACAAAATAACCAGTAATAAAAATTTTCATGCACAACTCTAGAAAATCATAATCTTTACATCAATAATTTATAAGAAGGCTAAAATAAAAGCAATCTCAGTAGGAGAAAGATGTTTTCTCATAGCTTGAGACTAATTTTTGTCACTGAAACAACCTATAACCTAAAAATATGTATGTGTTTCTTCATAAGGGTACTAATATGATGCACAATCATAATGATAAGATACTTCATATGAAATTGCATCAATCACCAAGAACAAGATATCAGAAAAATAAGAAGGCTAACATTGATCTAATACTATCAAAAGGTGTTACAATGTTGTGTAAATCTCTGAAAACTGAGTTACAAACTCTTCATTTCTGCAAAAAGAACTCTCAAAATTACAAGTTGCAAGAAGTGAAAATAGTAAGAACTAACTGATAGTTCTGATACTTAATGTAAGTACAGATCCAATAGCCAACAAGATGAGAGGGGGGGGTGGGGGGGTGAATCATACAAACTTAATCTTCCATAAAAACATTAGATTCAACCTCGGTAACATATACTTCAGTGATATAACCAAAACTACTAAACATGCAAACTCAAAAGCATATAAACATCATAAACCTCATGACACTAGATTTAACGTGGAAACCCAAATAGGGAAAAACCACTATGGGATTTCGGACCCACTAAGAAATATACTCTTCTAGAGTATGCTCGGTTAAAAGCAAATCCTGTTAAAGATTACAAACACATTGCTAGATGTGACCTGGTTAAGGGATTTCCCTTAGATCTATTAGGATCTTCACCTTGTTAGAAGTGACCTTGTTAAAGGATTTCAAACACTCAATCAGAATGTCACCTTGCTAGAGGGTTTTACAAATAAGACTGTTAAGTCCACTCGGTTAAGAGATTTTCTGTCACTTCACAAAATAACAGTAATAAAAATCTATCTGCAACTTCACATCTAAAATGCTAAAGTAGATTCTTATTTGCTCAATACAATCTAGACATAGAACTAATCTTGTCCATCTGTTGGGCTTCTATACTATGTTATTCAAACAGGTCTTCAAGATTTTGTGCTCGGTAATCATTCTGTAGCATCCCTATGCATACATTTGCCCGCATACATTGTTTATCAATAGTTCCCTATTTATAAACAATTCGCCAACTGCTTAATCTCCTTGATCACATTTCCCATGATCAATCATAGCATTAGATCTTCAAACTTTGACCAGGTTCAATGTATCCTTTGATTTGAAAATGTTTTACCTTGCCTTGGAACTTGCATACATTTCTTGGAACTTGTGCTAGGGTATTGCGGTTCAATCTGAGTTGTAGATCTTCATGCCGATTTTCCTTTGCCATAGATTCATTAACAAACTTCATGCATGGTATACCAATCATTTAATCAGTTCCAGCTCATCAGCTTCCTTCATTAAATAACGCATGTAACCATTTAATGTATTCTGTTACAGCTCAGTTACAACTTGGTAACAACTCAGTAAATACTAAACTTCACTTGGTAGACATTCTGCCTTCATTAACTGATAGCGATAACCTTAGGGTTTACCGACTAGGTTCCTTAGGGTTTATCGACTAGGTTCTTTGCTCGGTAACATAGTATAGTATTATCCTTACAATTTACAACATATGTATGATGTTAAAACAATATAAACATCATGATCTCATTATTGTCTGACTTGCTAATAGTTGCCCATTGAATACCTTATTCATCCCTTTATTCATCATATTCTTTCTGTGTCTTTTACCGACATCTTTATACTCTTCGAATCATACTTCTCAAGATATGGCAACATCATACTGAATTAGAAAATCAATTTCTTGACATCAATGACAAAATAATAATATCAGGACAGTAACATCCTTAATCAGTTATATCCATAATCATCAACAACCTTCTCAATATCCTTATTGAAATGCCAACAATCTCCCATTGTTTGTTATAATGCCAAATGCCAACACTAACTTCAAAAATGAAATTTGAAGCATACTTATGCTTCTCCAAGCAGTTGCATGAAAATAGGAACCTCAACTACCTTGGTTGAATGCCTTCAAAAAGCCTATTTTTGAGCCCACTAAAAGACTCCAAAAAGACTTCAAAATGGAGAAAATGTCAACCTTGAGCAATTCCACCATAATGACTCCTCAAAAAATCATTTAACCCTCTCAAACTGTCTCGAAAAGAGTTCAAAGATACCCTCCACATGTTGGACAATTTGTTCAAACCTCCCTATATCTTTGCCCATTTCTAATAAATTGTAATAATATCACTTATAACTCCCTTGACCCATTCCTAAAGAACTATTACATTGCATAAATATATGTTAAAGTGATAAACACTAACACTTAACATATTTACATTTGTGAGGGTTCGATGCAACTCATACGCACCACATGAGGAATGTAGTCGAAGAAATATTTATTTAAAACAAAGGAAAAAAATGCCTCAAAAGTGGCCAAAAGATTTATAGGGAAAACAAAAACTCTAAAGAGAAGCAAAGGGATTCATTTTGCATTTTATTTATTTTCATTTTTTGCTGTCGAACTCTCTTGGCGCCGCCATGACTTTGTTTGCAGATGAGGGTTTGATGCAGAATTTGTGCATATTGAAGCCATGATGGTAAACTTTGTCACAATGAATAAACATTACATTCTGTTAAACTTCTTTTAACAGTGAATAACTTCTTCGTATGGTTTCTTTGAACATTCCCATACAATGATAAGGGTGCTTTTATTGACTAAGTTTCTTCAATATTGCTAGGCTTTCAACCATCCTAATGATTGTGATTTACTCTCTCTTTGCATGGATAGGACTGTGAATGTTTTTGGCTATTGACTGCTTATATTAAAAGCTTTCTGAAACTGAAAGTCATTGCTATTTGAATCTAATGATCTCTTTTCATTCTTTGTGACTTTATGAAATTCCCATATCAATAGTATGCTTTGTTTTTTACTTTGGCAGGTCTTGTAACTTCTACATAATCCCCTTTGAGATGCTCACTATGATTGTAGACCATTATCCTATAGCCTTTCCTATTCACCATTGGGTTTTGTACCTATCCTTTGATCATGACACACAGGATATCGTCTTATGTGATTTACTATGCATCATCAAGTTCACTGACTTTAAAACTGCCATAAATCTATCTCTACTCTATTTTGCAAGGTTAATAAGCCTTCATTAGTTTAATCTAATTTTTTGTCATGGCACTCTATACATAGAAACTAATTTCTATCACAATCCTTTCTATTCATTGTTCATTACTATTGTACTACACATGCCTTATGATTATTGTCAATTTCAAGATTTGAGACTATCTTTTTACTGTCAAAGCCCTAATATCATGCCTTGAATGCTTGGTACTATTATTATGATTCTCATTTTTCAATACCATCATCTCCATCTTCTTTTAGATGTCGCTCTGAGCCTCTGATAACTTTGTCATTAGGTTAGCAATGTCAAATGACCTACTGCACATTCTTATTAGACTACTATGATTGCTATGGTCTGCCCTTTGTACTAGATCTAAACTATGATCTGAGCTATTACTAGTTTGTATTAGTTGTAGCTAATCTTTTCATTATTTGATATTACTCTGTGATTGCCTTAATCATGTTTATGAAATCTCTGTGTCTTGTTTGATAGTGAGTACCTTATGATTATTCTATTTTCCTTATTATGTGACTCTTTCACTATCATAATCTGAGACTCTCTTTTAGCTGCTTGGTAAGTTCCTTTTGTGCCATGTATAAACTAAAATATATCTGATTGATAAGAGTAACCTCTTTCTTGATAGTAATCTTCCTATTCTGGAGCACCTAGAAAATGTTTTGGCTTGCAATATTTGGGAAATTCTCATCCCGGTAGCTATGCCTGATGTTGTTAATATGCTTTCTATTGTATCTATAAGTCTTAGCATTGTCCTAAAGGCTTGTACTATTTCAATCAGGCTGTCTACTATGTGATTTGGTAGTGGTGCTTTGATCTATGTTTCTTTAGGTAGATTGATCCTCAAAACTTAGAAGAGGAATCCACCATTGTCTGCTTTGTGTTTACTGGGAAAAGACATAATCCTTACTGTCTTTTGCTATCCTTTTCTTTTTTACTATGGTTCTTTTGGAATTTTAGAAGTTAATGGTTTAAGGATGGCAAGTGATGGAAACCCTTATTTCCTTTGATGGAGAGTATAATGTTATGGCCTTTTTGGCTTTCTCTTATTTGTGACCATACCCATTGTATGTTATGAGAGCTCTAAGATTACTATCTTCTTATTTTGGACTGCCCATGCCTTTGGATTGCATCTTAGATCTTCACCATCGATTGCCTCTTATAACTACTTTCTCTGTTATTTCATCGTCTACTAATGACTACAATCTACTTACTTCCTTGATGCAATAGCTGGGACTTCTCTTTCATTTTGAGATCAAATTTTGAAGTATCATGAGTTCTCTAAAACCCCGCCTTATCATCTTTTGCTCAGTCTCTGAGTCGCCTTTGTATTGTGCTTAAATTCACTGTCAATAATATTATTTCAATATCAATGCTTGGCTATGCCTATCATGTGCTCACATGAATGCACCAAAACCTTTGCTCTAATCTTTCAAATTGTTTCTTATTGTTTTAGTAGTGTTGTGTTAGTACTACTCTGTAGGCTTTTGTGACCTTGCATATACTGGCTTTTCTATGACATTTACCTTTTTGCATTCGACCTGCTACTATGAATAGTTCTGTAAAAATGTCATTGGTGAGTATTGTTGTCTTCCATGCCACTGTGGTTTGGGCATTGAGCATCAATTTGTTATTTATATTAGTGAAAGTTCATCACTTCATTGTTATGAATGATGAATTCATGTTTGATTGAATCATCATGTCATGTAGGATAACACACTAAATCTTTACCAATAACAGTAGCATAAATGATTACAAGCTGAGATCAACCCTTGTGGGAGCCCATTTTATTCCACATGCTATGATATTTGACATACCAGTATGAAATATAAAGTATTTTAATAATGAATATCATACCTGTACCTGCACAATGAACAAACATGTTAGATAAAATAATAGAATTTTGATTTGCTTCCTACTTTCCTCTCTGACTCATGTAATGAATGCATAGTTGATCTGATGTATTATGAGGGTGAAATATGCATCTGTTGATGATGTGTAAGTAAATATTTGGAATCTCAAGCTCTAACATAATCTCTCCCATCTCCTTGCAGGCATTTCTAGATAGCAAAGCAACTGGAGCTGGAGATAGAGAATTCAACTATGGGATTCATCATTCCAGGCAATGATGGATCCCTCTTCTTTTCTTATACTTTATTCTCATATGTATTGTTTTTCCTTCATAATGCATCCTTTCAGTTATTCCCATGGCTTGTGTGGGACATTATAATATTAATGAATAAAGAAAGCAATTTTTCTTTTAAAACATGGAATGTTATATGACTCATCTTTATTGTAAATACTTGAATTTATTTGTAACTCTTTTGAGAGCATTTTATTTTTTAGAAAATAATACCTAGCAACAATTAAATGTGTACCTCTGAATTTTAGCTGTAAAAACTTTTCCAGCTCTACCTGATTAAGCTGGAAGCGAAATTAGGTAACAACAACCATTACAAATTTTGGACCCAAATCAAGACTCACACCCAAAGCCACTACACATCCTTGAATTCTGGACTTAATTTGGATCCAACACATCATTGCCCAAAACATAAAAAATAAGAATGGAACCAATATATGCATGAATATCATTGATCAACACCATATCTAATAACCAAAAATATCTGGATTACCAACAACATATCTGATCTATCAACACATCTTCTGGAGCATAAAATATTCTTGGAACACATTCCAGATCACCAACACCAAGAACATTAATGACAACCATTATGTTAACATTGATGACAATCACTCATAATCATCAACAACATATCTGCAACAATAAAAACTTTCACACAACTATTGTTAATTTCTCATGCAATTGTTGGTATATTTATGCAATTGCTAATAATCTTTCACACAATTGTTTACTCAATTACACAATTCCCTGTCAGAATAAAAAACTCAATCAGGTCATACAAAATTGTCTTTTTGGGTGCCAAAACAATTACAACTTTGTCATTTGTTAGATTCCCTTAGGTCACACAAATCAATTAAGTTTCTGCATCCATTCTTAACATTAAAATCATTCTAGGTCAAATATTAAACTTTATATCAGCCATCACACTAACATTTAATCATCAACCTAGTGTCATCTTGTCAACATTAAACTTAGATTTCATTTGCAGCAACAATAGGTGATTTTTTTCATCATCGTTAGTTTGATAGTATCAACCATTTTGGGACAAAACTTTGAAAATAATATTCATGGATCAAACCTTAAATTTGTTAGATGAATCAAGATATCACTAAAACATTATTTACCAATCATCATCAAAGTTTAGTCCTAAGTTTGACAGTCCAGCTAGAGGTTATAACTTTATCAAAATGACTACTCAATCAATCAATCACCATTTTAACTCTCGAGATCAAAGTTTATCCTTTATTGTATTAGGTTACAACCCACAAGTTTTGTGATCATAAAATTCCTAAAATCTTGAAAATCCAAAAACATAGGTGCATTTTAGTTCCATTATCATCAAAAGTATTACCTAAAAATCCAAAAAAAAATATAGTCATTTCCTAGATTAAATTTTCATTATAAAACCATCCTTGCATTCATTAGTATCATCTTAGAGATTCCTCATGACGTATACAAGATCACAAAGCAAGATAAATCAAATATGTCAAGATTCCTCTTTCAAGCATGAACAAAATCATCCACCTATGTCTAGCAATGGCTCACTCCAAAGGGATTATATTAATGGAATATCTACCTCATGTGATTCTACACCAAATAGTAAATCCAATGATGACTTATTTAGAGTTTACCCCCAAGAGCCATCCATAGTACAAATCTAAGATAATCCATTTCTTTATACAAATCCTTTATACAATTTGAAAATCCTTGATCCAATCCTGCCATATGCTTCACTTCCATCCAAATCTACTCCAGAGAGTCCCATTAAAAGTACATTCCTATCATACCAAAGTGTTGAATCCTTCCAAGAATCCCCCATACATATCCAAACTCACAACCCATGTCAAGAGGATAATACAAAGTTAGAAGAAATAAGTCTTATTGTAAATCAAGATCAAGATACCATGACTCTCCAATCCAATCTAGTTTTTGATCAAGATCCCACCTGTCAAGATTCTTACGCAGATCCCCTCATTCTTTTGTATTCCATCCATGATGATCCCCTTCCATATCAAGCGAAATGTGTCCTTTCAAGTCCCGTTCATAACCTACCTCCTAATCAATATCATGATATCACTTCCATCCCCTCCAATGATCCAATTCAAAATCAATAGCAAGCACAACTTCTGATGATCCTCTTCCAAGTCAAGATCAAGGTATCCCTTCATATCCATGTCCTGGCCCTAATCCTCCTCAATATTTTGTCACCCCTACCTAAGATAGTCATGAATCCCTTACTTATCAAATGGGTTCCTCCACTTTCGTCTGATTCAGTCTACTTCATGATCCTGCCATTCCTTCCATGCAATATCCCCCTCAAAATGGACTCACATCTTATTTGAAAACTAACAAGTATCCCATTGCTAAAAAGATTTGTCAAAACATGGATTATCAAGGAAAAGGGTTAGGAATCCATGAACAAGGTATATTAGAACCCGTATACATAAAATCAAATTCAAATCATCATGGCCTTGGCTACATAGATCCCTCTCAAAATATTGGTATCCATGCAAAATCCCAGATCCATCCATCTAAGTCCAAACATGCAAATTCATAATCCTCCAAATCAATTTTGGGTCCTCATATCCCAAAGCCAAAGTCTTCATCCCTTCCATCAATATTAGGTCCTTATATACCTCCATCCAATATTTATATTACTCCTACTTCACAATCCAATGACCTTGTCATAAATCAAGATTAGAGAAGGCACACATATTTGAGCAATTACCAACCATCCATCTATATGAATTCATCCAAAATGCGTCCATATCATTCCTATCCATCTATGAATCCCATTCCCTGTGGAAGCAATTTAGGTGCCAAACATAAAATTTATAAATCCATAAATCCATATACATGCAAAGGTCAACATGTCCCATTTAAAAGACATGTAAAATAAAAAACAAATCTGATCCAAAAGAAATAAGAACAATCCAAAAGGCCATTAAGAAAAAAGAAAAATCCAAAACTATGTGGATTCCTAAGTTTCTTATAGAAGCAGTGCATCCCAAAGAACCACAAAGGAAAGAAAAATCAAAATTGTTATTCAATAGGCTTCATTCATTCCTCCATCTAAACATCTCCCACCTTTCAAACCTATTTTGGGTCTCTATGTCCCAAAATCCACTATATTATATACTCTATCACCTCCTCCATCCATTTTGGGTCCTTATGTCCTAAATTCCACACCCACTCCATCAAAATCTCAAAATCCAAAATCTACTTGTCCTCCATCACTGCACCACCCCTCAAGGTGTGTGCCAACATTGATCTTCAAGATATTTTCATTCACTGATGCACACCTTTTCCAACATCCTATCCATTGTCCAACACCTATTTTCCATTATTTCATACCACTTATCCAATCCTTTGCATAAATTCTTAGTCCATCCCATCTTATCATCCATTTCATCTCCCTTTACCATCACCCTACCAATGTATTTGAGTATTCCTTCAATAGCCATGGTCCATTGTAACATATCTTTCAAGGGTACCATACAAAAAAATGATTGATTCCTTCCACCATCTCCTATAATGCATCCATTATCTTCCAAAAAGTCAAAAATACAAAAAAAAGCAAACAAAAGTTGTCACCATGATGAAAACCTGACAAACAAGTGACGTGTGTAATCCATCATCCTCTTGCACTCTATACTTGGGGGAAATCTTCATCCATGCTATCCTACCTACCTTATCCTCCATTGTCCATCACCCTATCTATACCCATATTTCCTTTTCCACCTTTGATCTTGACAAGGCTAAGGATTTCCATAAGCATCATGCATCCTATTTGTTTTACCTTACCCACACCCTTCAATCCATTTCCCATATCTTATCCATTTCCTACATCCATCACCCATGATCATCCTTGATCTCGCTTATCCTACCCATATCTTATCTCCATCCTATCCAAATCTATCCCTTGATTTTGATAGAAACAAAGGACATAAAAAATGAAAAGCATGTTTTCAGAAACCTCTTGACCTGCCCCATTTTGTGGACCACATACCATTCAATGCACCATGCTAACACTTTACATTATCATACATATGCCTTAGCTTGGATACACACATTGTTCCATCATGAGATAATCCTTGAAAACTAAATTAGCTCCGATTCCATAATAAGCTACCTCCATCTTTCACCTATTTATTTTTATCCCACCAATTCATTCATCCATTCATAATGTTCAATGCCTTGCTATACATCGGGGCAAATAAATACATCTTGCTTGAGAATAGATCCTAACATATGTCTTTTACCTTAATCAGTGATTTAGACACCTTTCAAAAATCATATATATATATATATATATATATATATATATATATATATATATATATATATATATATATATCAAAATATATCCTAGAAGAAAAAGTCAACTCTAAAAAATCTAAAAACTCAAATAATCCTAGAAAACCCTAAAAAATTAGAAACATGAGAGCAAATTTCAAAAAACCAAAAACACTGGATTTTTTTTGAAAAAGACAAATTTAAATAAACCTAGAAAACCTAAAAATTAGAAAAAATAATCTAAACACAAAAACAATCAATCAATCATGACTCATAAAAAAATATCCTTTGCAAAGACAAATATTTCGACAAACACAAGCATAAAAGATGCAAACCATTGAGCTCAACAAATTTCACATCAACAAACAAACTACCAAGTTAGCCTACAACCCAACTGATCAATTTCCTAATTACCATTAGTAATCTTTATCAACTATCATCTATATTATACAGGATGTAGTATACTTGAAACTAGATGGATTTGTCTTGCACAAGATACTTGATTTTGGAACTAGACATCATGATAATCCTATCAAACAATCATCCTATAAGTAAACACTTATCTTTGGCAAGAAGATTAGTATGGTTGTTGACTTGTTTGGTCAAGCGAGTCTTATCTTTTATTTTATTTATCTTTACATCATGTTCCTATGCTACTCAAGGATATCCACAAGTGTGAGGGTGTATCATGATTTTTATCTTTGATTTATATTTGTGGTTTGTCTTGATAATATTGCTCGAGAAACAAAGTTATTTGTATGTGATTGGGGTTTCCATTTAGCATAATCAAAATATCCTATGTAGTCAAAGGTCATCTAACACTTTCTTGTATCAAGATTAACATGCTTTGTGGTTGCTTCCTCACATATTCTGAAAGGGATCTATTGTCACTAGTATGAGTCATGGCATTCCTTGTCTCCAACGTGTCTATTGATGCAAAGAGATATTCCTCGCCTTGGTCTTTCCATAGGTGCAATATCTCCACATCCACATAGTAAGGCTCAATGATGATATTGTCGTACACCAATAAAAGCAAAAATAAGAGTTCAAGATTGTAGTATCATCTATTAGGATTAAACAAAATATGATATTGATCAACTCTTTTCTACCATCAAATCATATTCTTCACTTCCTACTAATAATTCTTCTACTTTCTCATATTTCCTATCAACCATTTCAATATGATCATATATCATCTATCTTATATAGGTTGTGTCCTTCTTGAAACTAGATGTTTTTATCTATATTTTGTCTTATATGGGATGTGTCTTTTTGGAAAGCAAACGATCATCTATTTTTTTGTCTTATACAAGATGTGTCCTTCTTGAAACCAAAATTGATCAATCCAATCAATCTGAAAATCACTCGAATGATCTCTTCTATCCAATCAAACCCACACATGTCATCAAACTAACCATTCTTATATCTCTCATATAACATTCTTCTTCTTTCGAGAGATCATTCATGCCTTTAACACACAAACAATCTCTCGAGGAGGCATCTTAACTCCACCCCTTATTTAAAACAACCCTCAAAATCACATTGTCTCAAAGAGGGGCAAATGCAAACACCTAAAATTGTACCATGCCTGTGAGCGTTAATTTTACAAATTTTTCCTTTTTAATTAATTAAATAATTTTATTATTTAATTAGTTCAACATCATTCTTCTAATTTAACTTCATTCTTCTGATTCAAATTCAATCATTGAAATTTCCCTCTTTTTTTGTAATTAAATATTTTTTAATTATTTAATTATCTAATTTTCCTCCAATGTTAATTAAATAATTTTATTATTTATTATTTAATTAATTATTTCATCACATCCCTTTAATTAAATAATCTTCATTATTTAATTACATTTAATTTTTATCTTCCCATAATTAAATAATTATTTTAAATTATTTAATTACCTAATTATGTCCTTACAATTAAATTTATTTCTTAATTTATTTTATTTCATTTGTCCATTTTCAAGTTAATTTCATTTCCCTTTCATTTCAATTTAAATTTCACATTTCAAAAATCCAAATTCATCCAAATCCAATCTAAATGCTAATTTCAACAAATTTCCTACAACACATGTTGAAATTGACTGCCATTGACAATCAGTCCCCATTAGCGAGTCATCAATCATCTTTTTCTGACTAATCAATCAATTAAGTCTTTGAATCAATTAAATCGGTTAGAAATTAAATCAACCCTTTTAACTCTCAATCAATTCAGTCTAACTGAATCATGTAATCATTTCCACGTCATAATTTATTGGAGTTGAGAAAATACAACACCACAGGAGTCTAAAGATCTTCTGCAAGCTAAAACAATCTGTTACAAGGAGCAACAATGAAGCAAATCACAGAAGAAAGAAATACACAGAAAATATGCTCAAAAAGAGAGAGCTCAATATTCACAAAATGTGTAATGTAATAATCCTCCTTCTTACAAAGAGAAGAATGAACTTAACCTTTAATAGGTCAAGAAACCCTAAATGGGAAAACCTAGGTTTGCACATAATAATTAATAAAAGAATTAATTATTATGCACCTAAAGTTAGCTTAAGTGTAAAAGAGATAAAGAGAACTTAAATAATTAAACAAATATTGTTTAATTAATCAAGTAAATACCCGAATACTCTAACACCCCCCCTTAAGCTAGACTTAGAGAGAAGCTAAAACCTAGAACAACTACTGAAAGCAAGAAAGATGGGTCCCGACAACAAGGTCTGATCAGGTACCCAAATACAATGAAATCTCTATGAACTGGAGAAATAGAGAAAACCACGTGGGAAAAAACTCTACTCCAAAAAGAGATGGAAAAGAACACCACTGAAGCATGAAGAACCTGTAAACTCTGTGAAAGAATAACTGTTGATCTGAAGAACCTCCACTGAAATAGAACATGACCAGGTAGAGAAGAATGTAATCTGTATGAGTGCCCTCAAATGACACTACTTGAATCAGAAGGCAAACAAGGCAAACAACTGAAATCGAAGATACAGATGGCATGAAAACACCAAAGCCTGAAGAGTTGATCAATTGAACCATGAAAGCATTAAAACCAACAGGACAAACCTCCCCATAATGCTGAAGAGGGACATGAACACTGAAAAGAACGACCAAGAAGAACTGCATGACAAAGAACCATGAACATCAAAGGTGCTGAGAAAAATACATGGTGTCATGGAAGGAACACTCACTTGACACACAACATGAGGTGAATGTCATGGAAGGAACACTCATTGGACAAAGGTGGATGGCAAACAAGGCAAACATCAACCCCCTTATGACACTTTATAAGGAGTGCATGTACAATAAGGCACAAGATATGCAAGATCCCAAGTAAACAATGCATGATGGCACTTTATCTCAGCGAGTTTGCATAAATACAATGTTACAATGATAATAAGACTGGAAATAGAAATGAGAACCAAAATAGAGACACCCTACTTAGAGAAGAGATCCCAAGACCTGAAACAACCAAGATATCCACCAGAGTGCCGAAAAGAAAAAAACTGAATAAAAAATGCATGGAGAAGAATATGGAAATAAAAATTAGATGGATGGAAATTACACAACACGCGCTTTCCAAAAATATAAACTTTTCAAAAAATGGAGTTCGGATGCTCATTCTACAGCTCTCAGAGTGCAAAAATAAGACTCCACTTTGACTGGAAAAAAACATAGTCAAACATAAAAATTGGAAAAAAATACCAACATCATGAGGTCCGTCTCAGAACTAGTTTTTCAACTCCTATTCATTTTCAAAAAAATGACTCCGAATGCCCAAGATATGGCCAAAAAACCAAACCCCCCTTCAAAACAAGAGGAAGGGGTAGTCTGGTGGCTAGACGGGCAGAGGTGGCTAGTGGGTGGTACTCCGGTGGTGGCCTGGTGGAGATCCGGTGGTCGGGTGGCTGTGTTCGGTGGCCGGGCGGCGTTTTCCGGTGGGGTGGAAGGAGGTGCGACCGGTTGGTGGGCTGCGAGCGGCGGGGGCCGAGGAGATGCGGCGACCGACGGGAGCAGTGGCGGGGGCCAAGGTGGCGGGGAGTTGGCGTTGCGGGCGCGTGGTGAGGCTAGGGAGCCGTAGGGAGGTGGAGGCTGGGAAGCCAGGTCACTAGAAGGCGAGGGTCAGAGGACGCCCGGAGGGGCCCGCTCTGTCAGCGGTGGCAGGCCTACATGGTGGTAGGGGGCCCCACAGTACCCTGCGTACCGTGGGAAACCTCCCCCCCCCCCAAAAAAAAAAAAAAAAAAAAAACTTTTTGCCAATAATTTTTTTTTTCTTTTGCCCTATTTTGATTTTTTAATTTTTTTTTCGAAAAATCAAAATCCGGCCTGCATGCCGTAAAAAGGCAAATTTTTTTTTTTTTTTTTCGAATTGTGTGTCAGGGTCGTACGACCTGGATCTGGAGAAAAAATACTCTTAGAGGCTCAATAACCAAAAAAGGTCAAATTTTATATGACCATAGGGGTTTTCGAGCCTTCCGAGCACGATGGTGAGGTCCGTTTAGGCCCAAAGTGCTCAGAAAAAGGCCTATCCCTAGGTACATAAAAAAAACTTTATGAAACTCCAGATCTGCTTCCAATGCAAAAATTCTCAAAACAAGAACAAATTGCTGCAGATCTGAGCTTTGATACCATATTGGAGTTGAGAAAATATACCACCATAAGAGCCTAAAGATCTTCTGCAAGCTAAAACAATTTGTTACAAGGAGAAGCAATGAAGCAAATCACAGAAGAAAGAAATACACAGAAAATATGCTAAAAAAGAGAGAGCTCAATATTCACAAAATGTGTAATATAATAATCATCCTTCTTACAAAGAGAAGAATGAACTTAACCTTTAATAGGTCAAGAAACCCTAAAAGG
This sequence comes from Cryptomeria japonica, assembly GCF_030272615.1. NCBI lineage: Eukaryota > Viridiplantae > Streptophyta > Pinopsida > Cupressales > Cupressaceae > Cryptomeria > Cryptomeria japonica. The sequence goes on from NC_081412.1 coordinate 516,221,224, forward strand.
GAAAACCTAGCTTTGCACATAATAATTAATAAAAGAATTAATTATTATGCACCTAAAGTTAGCTTAAGTGTAAAAGAGATAAAGGGAACTTAAATAATTAAACAAATATTGTTTAATTAATCAAGTAAATACCCGAATACTCTAACATAATTATCTCCAACCAACTTGTCTCAATCATTCTCAACCATTGATCTTTTTGCTGAACTTTCAATCTCAACTGTTAATCCAAATTGAAAAAATCTATAAAATCAACATCAACTCTCAATCATCAGAACCACTATATTTGTATTCTTGTGCTTCAATATTGTAGGTTTTCATACCACAATTCTGGGATCCATCATACTACAGAAGAATAATAAGGACAATGGAGGCCAAGTGCTTGAGCGCCAACATGGGTTTGCTTTGTTTTGTAATTGTTTGATTTTGTTAATTTGTTTCAAGTATTCCTCTATTGAGTATACAATTGGATTTTTTCTTTAGATCTAGAATTTAGTGGTTGCCTATTTGATTTAATTAACATGCTGATTTTTCCTCGTAACATAACTTTAAACACCTATGTTTGAATGGTGAAATATGAGGATGAAGCCCTCACATTTATATGAAATATGAGGATAGAAACTCTTTCCATTTTATGAGCCAAAGAATAAAACTCATTTGGTCTAGTAGAGTGATCTTACCCAAAGGTTGCATACGAGCTTCAAGATTGCAGTCTCTACTATTTATCATGATGGTTGAGCCCAATAATATTTGTTTTTGTAGTTTTTGTAGTTTCAAGGTTATTGAATGTATTTCTAATATTATTTATAGATTTATCATAGTATATTTAATGTATTACCATCTTAGTCAATCTAAGGGTTTCACATTATATTTACAAGCTTTATTTTTTTTGTTGTAGTAGTATTACCTCTTGGTAACCCACATTTCTGTAAATCATGAAGGAGAAATTTGGGTTTTTTCAAATTAGGGTAACGGTAGTGTAAAGTGGAAAATCAAACCCTAGGTGTTTCCCCCACTCCAAGGAGAAAGGAGGTCACTAGGATTGACGGTTTTCACTTAGGAGGGACTTTACATTCAAAAGAGGGGTTGAAACTCACAAGATCCAATCCCACACAATGCAAGACTGGATTCTAAATGAGTTTCAAAGGTTGAGACATCAAGGATACCCTCTTTTGTAAAGAATGTAGATAGAAGGATTGAACTAGGAGTGCATGTAAAGTAAGAAAGATTCGCTTGTAGACGGAGATAGGGACACGGGATGAAGCTACGGACCTAAAATTAGCAGTAAAATGTCAAGACGATGCTGTCCTGCAAATTTGAGCGAAAGTTGATGGGACGATGGCGCCCGGAGTGCACACGATCCTCCGAAAAATCCGCGAAACGAAGGGGGATCTGTTCGTCTCTGCACAAGGATTCTAGATCTTCAATTACAGCCGCGTACCTACAACCTACACACAGAAAAGAGAGGACGATTGGGGGGTTAGGGATTAGGGGTTTGCCTTTAGGTCAAACCCCAGTTTTGGAATTAACCAAGAAATGAGAATGTTGTAAATGTAAATGTTTGTAATGTAAACAAGTACTGATACCTTGTTGTAAGAATGTTTGTATTCTTACATGCGAAGGTGTAATGATGTTGTATGTTGTATGTTGTAGGTTGTAGATGATCTCCTCTTCAATGGTTGAATCCTTGTCTTGAATGCAACACTTAGCCTTGAATGGAGACTTAGAATGCTCAATTGCTTGAAGGAATACTTGAATGCTTGAATGTTTGAATGTTTGAATATTTGAATATCGCTTCCGCCTCTTGCACACATATGTTTTTTTCCTTTTCTGGGAGGGGAAATGTAGTTTATATACTTGTCAATTAGGGCTAGGAGATTGATTTTTCCGACCTTAGGCCGACCTAGAAGCATTATTTTCTGAATTGCAAACTTAAAGACCCGATGCCCAACAAGAGACCGGGCCCAAAATAGGGCCAGGGACCAGGGCGTTGGGCGCCATGGTCCTGAGGGACTAGAGCGCTAGGCACCATGGTCCTGAAGGACCAAGGCGCTGGGCGCCATGGTCCCACCTCCTGGGACAGTAGGGTGCAAGGAAGGATCAGGCCAAGGTGCAAAAAGATGCAGTTTTTGGTGTTGTAAACAGGTTTCGGGGTCTCCATTCAGGTTCAACGTTGCGCCGCCATCATGAAGACCCAAATGCAATCAAAATTGCAAGTGTCACAATTTTAGGACGCTACATTTAGCCCCCACTTTAGCAGGAGTATAAGTGTACGCCCATACTTCTGGTAAAGTACAAGGAAACAACATTGAAAGACTTTCACCACGTCAAGGAGGCAAGATACACCAAGGCCCCAATGGACTAAGGATCTTACGACTTTGATTGACAAAGTAAAAGGGAAGATCATGAGAGAGAACCATGACTATCAGTAGTAAGGTTCCCTCACTATGAGTCATGCAAGAAAGATATAAAAATTTTTCAAGGCAAAGCTAAATTTGCCAAGAAATTTTCAGGTATCTTGAAGAGATATGAACGGGGTGTATGCCCCCCTACATTAAAGCGATCGCACACACCTCATTGGGGGTGATTGCTTTAAGGTAGTGATACATATAGGAAATGAGAAGGGAAAGGAGCACGTTATCACAAGGATTTAGCCCCCAAGTGTGAGATAAGCCCAAGGATAATAGACACAAAACACAAAGCACAAGTTGACTTTACTTTCCTTGGGGTCAGTATGCTGTATGATAATTCATGTATATCATATGTATGTATGCATAATTGTTCTTCATTCCCCAATCAAGGAAGGTCACCTAGAAGAAGGGAACACATGTGTCTTTTGAGTCAACATGAGAGAGACCAAAAGAGATCTCAATGCTTTGCATTGTCCTCAAGTAGACAACACTAAGGACAACAAATAGAAGAATGGGAATAACACATAGAAGAAGTAACAAAAGAGATCAAGAGAGGAGGAGAGAGTCTGCTATGCTAATGAAACTAGTCTAGCACGTCATCTACCCCCCGATCTTGCTGATCAATATTTTGGGAAGGTAGGAAACACGCTAGAGGAGGAACATCTAACACAGCAGATGGAGCTATCACAAGATCCAAACAAGGGCTATGTTCATGTTCCAAGCCACGTTGTTCTTGTCTAGGAGCTAGGATAAGTGCTTTAGAAAATTTGTTAGATAAATGGTTATCAACATCAACATATTCATATTCACTATCAGAATGAAAAGAAGTAACATTTTCATCATGAATAACATTTTCATCTATATCATCATCAAGATTTATAAAAATAGGATCTTTAACTCGCACAGGATCAAGACCATCATGCATCTTATGTTTAGGAGATTTTGGCTCAATTTTCGGCTAAGGGGAAAATGGAATAATACTAGCTGAACGTGTCTTTGGGGATTGCAAAGTTTGAGAAGCAGTTGCACAAGCTCTAAGATGACGCTTTCATCGGCGTTCACGTGCAGAACGATTTCGTCTAGTCTTAGTAGGAAGTTGAGAAGATTGAGGAGGAGGAATGTTCTCATCCTTATCACTTGGGTGTTTAGGTTGTGGTCTCTTAGGTTGGATAATAGGAGAAAAGGAAGGTCTCTTCTCTCTATAAGAGGAAGGAGGAGGAACTGCTCCATATAAAGGAGGAATATCTAGTTTAGGAAGGAGACCAAGTCCATCATGACGAGGAGGTATAGGTCTACCTTTAGAAAGTTTATTAGACATAGACATAGTCACATCCATAGGGATGGGTTGGGAATCTTCTTGAGGAAAGACATTAGTTTTATCTTTCAAAGGAAGAACTTCCTTCTCAAGAATGATAGGAATATCAAGTTTGGGTGTTCTAGGTTCACTTAGAGATAGGATCATATCTTTTTTCCACTTTTGATAAGATTTGAAAAGATGATCACTTCGCGGTGGAAGAGATTGGAATTGTTTAGGCCAAAAATAATCAATAGGAACGCTAGAAGTTCTTTCAGCTGGTTTAAAGAGACTATGATTGACAGTAACAATTTCACCATTATGGGGAAATTTCAAACACTTGTGAATAGGAGAAGCAATAGCTTTCATGGAAGATAGCCAAGGATAGCCTAGCTTCACACGAAATTGTTCGGATGATGGAATAATAACAAAGCTCACATCAAGGGCTTTGTTATGGACCTCAATAGGTAATGTAATAGAACCAATTGCAGGAGAAGAAAATGCATCAAATAATTTCACAACCACATTTGTTTTGTCATAGATCACTTGATTCAATTGCAAAGTAAAAAGAAATTCTTCAATAATGATATTAACCATGCAAGAAGGATCAATAAGCACTCCACGACAAGGTGTATTCTTGACTTTTGCAACTATATATAGAGGACCATCAGGTGCCCTGAAAGTTTCACTAGAATCAAATGTGATGGAAGGTTCTTTAGGGATTTTCTGCTGCTCTACAAAGTTAATCACATTCGGAGTCATAGACACAAGACTATCAGGTGAGAAAGAGGAGTCATTAGTCTCAATCACATTAGAGGTATGAGAAGGTAATGGATCAGTAAAAATCTTAAGATTTTGGTTAGGAGGAGCTACAGATGTGTTGCCTTTATCATTCACACCTGAAACAGAGATAGTATTATTATCAATCAAATCTTGAATTTTACCCTTTAAAGCAAAACATTTCAGTATCATGCCCAGGTTGATGATGAAATTGACAAAAAGATTTGTTATCAAAATAGGGTGAACTAATCTTTGCAGGATCTATTTGCTTTATAGGAGGGTGAGTAAGCACATTTTTTTCCAATAACTTATTCATAATACTATGCAATGATTCATTCAAAGGAGTAAACTTTCTTTCTTTCTTGAAAAACTTAGAAATAGGAGGCACACCTGATGCTGCATTCACATTGTTGTTGATGATGTTTTCATTGAATTTAATGGACTCTCTGTTTGGTTTAAACTTCCCAAATGGTTGTTGACTACTATCACCCTTAACACTCGGAGCCATAGGATTTGCTTGTTCCATTTGACTCACAGTCAGTTGATAATTGTGGAAAGTTGCACACAACTGTTGGAAAGAAGTAAACTCAGAAAACAAAAGTTTTTCTCTAATATCTTTTTGTAAATTAGAAATAAAGATTCTTTGAATATCATTGTCAGGTACTGGAAAAGAAATTTGAGCATATAAATGCTTATATCTACCAATGAAATCAGTCACTTTTTCTTTAACACCTTGTTTACAATGCATTAAATCAATCAAAGTAACTTTAGGACTTATATTGTTTTGAAATTGTTGAATAAAAGCATTTGCAAGTTGTTGGAAAGAAGTAATAGAATAGGAAGGCAACGAACAATACCATTGTAGAGCCTTGTCTCTTAATGTTCTAGTAAACAGTTTTGCAAGCAACCTTTGGTCATGAGCAAAATCAGTACATATTGTTTGAAAGGTCTTAACATGTGTTAGAGGATCACCTTTACCATTATAAAGCTCCAATTTCGGGATTTCAACATGCTTAGGGGGGATAGCTCAAACAATGTCAAGAGAAAGTGGGCTCGCAACATCAAATGTGGGCACACTAAACTTAGACTGATTCATAGAGGCAATTTGTTGTTGTAACGAAGAGATAGTTTGTGCAAGATTGTTAATGGTCACTTCAATCGAAGAGTTCATATTAGACGTGTTAGATTGTGATGGAGGTATTATGTTATTGAAAGAAGGTATTGATTGAGAGTAAGATGGCAGGACACTATGATAGTTAGTCATAAGAGATGATTGGAAAGGAGGAACGCTACAAGGAGGAATGGAATGGTTAAACGAATTGCCCCCTTGTGCCAGGTTCATTTGTGGAGATGTAATAGGGACACTCATTGAAGGAATGAATGAAGAAGTCGGATTGAATGAAGGGAGAGGGTTAATTGAAGAAAAAGGATTGCCCCCATGACTGGTGATCATAGGTGGAATGTCTTGTATTGAAGTAGTCATTATGTTTGATGTAAAAGTAGGTATACTAGCAATAGAAGCTGTCAAAGGAATAGAATGATTGACTTGAGTAGGAGGTTGTGTATAACCTAAAGTTTCGGCACAACTCTTCATAGGCATCATATTCGAATCCACAATGTGTGCAATACTACGAAAAATATCAATTCCATTCTTATCATTTTGAACCATACGTTTTAGACCCTCAATTAAGGGAAGAGCTTGACTATCAGGGTATTCTTGAGACATCCATTGTTGAAAATCATCAAATTGGTTATCCAATTTCGAAAGTTGTTCTACAGAAACCTCATGGAGAGCTTCTTCGTCATTAAGAGGATTAGAGGAATTACCCGTGTCCTCATTAAAAAGGCCATTCAAATTAGGTTCCATCTCCTCAGTAATTAAACCTTGGAAAGACTTAATTCTAAGGCTTCATCTAACGGGAATAGTGTAAGTAGGGCTTATTGTTGTAAAACTCATGCACTAGGGAGAGAGAGAGAAGATTTTGAATTTTAGAGGTAGAAAATTTCAATAAAATCAGCCAATCTCCCAGATTTAAGCTGTTAAATGCAATCAGGACAATCTCCCGAAATTTCAGAAAAAATGTCAGGGACTGTGGCGAACAGAGTGCACACGGTCTTGGCAACTTTTTTCGAAATTTTTAGGGATGAAAGTTATGATGATTTTAAAGCTAATTTGAAAAAATTGAGTGATTTTATGATCTGTAGATAGGCCAAATTAAAGTTACAATCTCAAAATTGAACCCTACCAAGATTGTTGAAAAATGCAAAATTTGAATTTTGAAAAAGAGAGGGAAACTGAAATTTTGAATTTTATGATTTTAGAAGGAATACTAAAAGCAATGCAGGCTCTGAAATTTGAAAGTTGACTCAATTTCACGCAAAATTCAATTTTGAAAGTGGAAATCAAGGTTGTTGCAATTAAACATTTAATTTCAAAAGTCACAAACTGCAAAAATTTGAATAAAGCATTGAAATTTTGAATGAATGCCAACACACTTTTCAGATTTAGGACAGTAAGAAACACAATTTTAATATGAATTTCAATTTCAGCAATTTTTTGAATGATTATAAGCCTTAATCCAAGCAATCATTAGACCAACTTTGACTTTAATTTTGAAAGTGTTAGAATTGATGAAATCAGCCAAAATTCTGGATTTTAGCAGAAAAATACAATAAGATCTAGCTCTCGAAATTTTGGAAAAAATGTTGGGGACAATGGCGCTCGGGGTGCACATGGTCCTCGCAACTTTTTTCAAAATTTTCAGGGATGAAAGATATTATGATTTTGTTGCGGAATCCAAAGTTACAGCCTATTTGGAGGTGTTCTGATCAGTGAAATCATCAGTCAAAGGCTGAATCAAGAGGGTTTTAAGAATTAGGGTTTTGACACTTAACCACTTAATTTTCAAAATTAAAGCACAAATATGAATTGACAATTTGCAATAGAAGGGTAGATCTGAAACAAGCATTAACAATTAAACATTTCACAAGCTCAATTACTAAAAAGAAAATTTAGGGTTTTATGCAATTAACCTCTAAAATTTGCAAAAGATCAAACATGGAAATGTAATTAAGGAAGCAAATTTTTTCAGATCTAACCATGAATAATCAGAATTAGGATGTTCACGTCAGGTTCACCAAAATGTAAAGTGGAAAATCGAACCCTAGGTGTTTCCCCCACTCCAAGGAGAAAGGAGGTCACTAGGATTGACGGTTTTCACTTAAGAGGGACTTTACATTCAAAAGAGGGGTTGAAACTCACAAGATCCAATCCCACACAATGCAAGACTGGATTCTAAATGAGTTTCAAGGGTTGAGACATCAAGGATACCCTCTTTTGTAAAGAATGTAGATAGAAGGATTGAACTAGGAGTGCATGTAAAGTAAGAAAGATTCGCTTGTAGACGGAGATAGGGACACGGGATGAAGCTACGGACTTGAAATTAGCAGTAAAATGTCGAGATGATGCTGTCCTGCAAATTTGAGCGAAAGTTGACGGGACGATGGCGCCTGGAGTGCACACGGTCCTCCGAAAAATCCGCGAAACGAAGGGGGATTTGTTCGTCTCTGCACAAGGATTCTAGACCTTCAATTACAGCCGCGTACCTGCAACCTACACATAGAAAAGAGAGGACGATTAGGGGGTTAGGGATTAGGGGTTTGCCTTTAGGTCAAACCCCAGTTTTGGAATTAACCAAGAAATGAGAATGTTGTAAATGTAAATGTTTGTAATGTAAACAAGTACTGATACCTTGTTGTAAGAATGTTTGTATTCTTACATGCGAAGGTGTAATGATGTTGTATGTTGTATGTTGTAGGTTGTAGATGATCTCCTCTTCAATGGTTGAATCCTTGTCTTGAATGCAACACTTAGCCTTGAATGGAGACTTAGAATGCTCAATTGCTTGAAGGAATGCTTGAATGCTTGAATGTTTGAATGTTTGAATATTTGAATATCGCTTCCGCCTCTTGCACACATATGTTTTTTTCCTTTTCTAGGAGGGGAAATGTAGTTTATATACTTGTCAATTAGGGCTAGGAGACTGATTTTTCCGACCTTAGGCCGACCTAGAAGCATTATTTTCCGAATTGCAAACTTAAAGACCCGATGCCCAACAAGAGACCGGGCCCAAAATAGGGCCAGGGACTAGGGCACTGGGTGCCATGGTCCTGAAGGACCAGGGTGCTAGGCGCCATGGTCCCACCTCCTGGGACAGCAGGGTGCAAGGAAGGATTAGGCCAATGTGCAAAAAGATGCAGTTTTTGGTGTTGTAAACAGGTTTCGGGGTCTCCATTCAGGTTCAACATTGCACCGCCATCGTGAAGACCCAAATGCAGTTGAAATTGCAAGTGTCACAATTTTAGGATGCTATAGGTAGTTATTGCAACATGTTTACATAAGCTATAGTTGTTATTTAGAGGATCAAATTGATACGGATGGGGGCGGGGGCGGGGTGAATCAATATTATAAAGAAACTAAAATCTTAAACCAAACTGATCAATACTTCAACAAAATAGATCATAACCAATACCGGTAGCCACTGAAATCAATCTACTAATCATATTTACCAAACTACTCATTTAAGTGTTCCATATCATGCTTGCAATAGAAAGATATCAACTTAACACAAACACAAATCAATCATCATATGAACACCAGGATTTTCATGTGGAAACCCAAATGGGAAAAACCATGGTGGAAATTGGTACCCACAAAATAATGCACTCTATCGGAATGCGCCCTGTTAGCAGCCTAGCTCTGTTAGGAGCTTACAATGATGCTCGGTTAGGAGCAGACCCTGTTAGGAGTCACCCGGTCAAGGGATTTACAATATGAGCTCTGTTAGGAGATTTTCCCTATTAGAAGAAACCTCTCAAGAGGATTTAAACTCAAGTTGTTGAGCTAACCGGTTAAGGGATTTACATGAACAAGTCCTATTAGGACCTACCTGGTTAAGGGATTTTGAACCTGCTGCAACTGCTAGGGAACAATAGATGAATGAGCTGGAAATAACACTTCCTACTTGCTTGTTCAGATCCACTTTAGCTCCAATCTACTTCACTCTTGCAGACGCACACCTCTGGTTCGGCTACACACTCTTTTCGCAGATTACCGAGATAATAAACTTCATCAAAACTGACCTTAATACACTTTACATCTTTGTCGGTTACAAAACCCTAGATACATCTAGATTCAAATGAATTTACATCATAGATCATCACAGATCATTACAAATCATCATACAGATCATTACAACAAATTTCAAGATAATTACAGTCGTTGAACGATCATAACACATCACCGCACATTGATCTAATAGGCAGTCACACCCTTAAAATATTTTGCTAAGCACTTTGTTGCTTCTCAAGAAATTCCATCCTTAATCGTGCCAAAATAGTATTTTAATTTCTCACATGGGTTGTGACACATCACCATCAAGTTATGGACATAATGAAATTAACGTCCAAACCATAAAGCATCACTGGTTAAGAGATCTTGTTACTAGTTCTAAAACCCTGCTAAAACCCTACCGAAAATACAACAGTAAATCACAAACATGACTTCCGGTTATCAAAACATGACGCAGTTCTAGTCATGGACTTATTACAATGATATAAACACATGTTTCAAACCGCAATACCTAATTCCTCATAAATCTTCAGAACCAATTGCTTAAGTATAACATTGTTTCATGTTTACCAGTTAAAGTCCTATTTGCCAGTTTGTCTGTCAGCTGCACAGTTCATCTCACCAACTTAATCCATTACCGGTTAGGTTACACCAGTAAACATAGATGACAAATTAATAAAGAATAAAATAATTTTCGTAGTTGCCATCAATGACAACACAAATAACTGATCACCAAGTCACCAACCAATATCTCAATCTATACTAGTCATACATCACCATTCCATCATTCTCCTTATCATATCAACTATATCATCAACAACAGTCCTTCAACATATCATCACCAACAGTCTTTATACTAGTATGTCAACATCATCATCAGTTATGCCAATCATGCCAACAGTAGTTTATTGTAGGTTTAATCATCCGAGTTATATTATTATATGTACTACCATTATAATACATTGTATGGTCCTCCATAATATAATATTAACATAATTTATAATATATAAATAACCTAGCATATTTTATTGCCACATGTTCAACATACAAGGTTAGAGACATGAAATTATATTTAAACATAAAATATGAGTACATAAGCCAATAACAAGGTAGAACATAAGGAAGTAAATTCTTTTACATTAGACCACAAGGTTGAATACATGGAGTATACAAAGTAATGCATATGGTAAAAAAAATGATGATGATAAACTATTGCAAAACCACAAAGATCCAACCACAAGAAAAACCTTAGTTCTACAACAAAAGCATTCACCATGCACCAATGAAGAAACCTAAGAATATGCAAATTGACAAATTGAAATAATAATACCATTCACATGCCAAGTAGGGTTTGATCTCTATTGTCTCCTATCCCCATTGATCTTGTTTGATATATTTTCTCTTAGATTTTTGTATTGTGCACAAGAGCTCAACAAAGAACGAATTATGGTTGTAAAGTCACTTGATTGCATAAAGATTGTTGGATTAGATTAGGACCGTGAAAGGATAAATGAATCCTCTTATATAGAAGACACTTTAGAAAATGGAGGGATATGATTAAGAGGTGAAAGAAATAAATGGTCGGCTAGGATTAAAGGGTAGGTAAGAGAAATAATAAAATAATGAAGGGGGTAGGTAGAGGAAAATTAAGAGATAAATGACATGTGTCATGAAGAGAAAAAGCTAATGAATTAATTAAATAAATAAAAATTCATTTAATTAATAGAGGAAGTGGGACCAATTAAATAAATAAAATATTTATTGAATTTAGGGAAAATATAATTTAAATAAATAAAAAATATCTATTTAAATAAGGAAAGGCTAGAAGAGGATTAATGAATGAATTAAATAAATAAAAATATATTTAATTAATAGAAGGATTAGGATAAAATAATTAAATAAATAAAATGTTTATTTAATTAAGCTAGGACAATTTTAGGTGTCTACAAGTACAAATCATGAAGACAATCTTGATAGGAAATCCCGATGCCTATCTCCCTCAAGCACATCACAGACAAGAATATTGTCAGAGCACTTTTGTACCTAACCACAAAGATTTACGCTTCCCTATAATTCTCCCCACTCAAAGAATACTCGATCTTACACAAGGATGTCTAGCAATCCAAATCCGACAGGAGTAATGGAATTTATGCAACATGATATATCTAACATACAATTTTACACATAGAAAAAGCTATGCATCTAATAACATGATATGGCAGAGAGTAAGAAACATAGTCATTAACAACTGATTTCAAAAGATTTGGCCAAAACATATCTTTGAGATGACTACCGACATATAAGTTTAAGCAGAGACTTTCCCTTCTCTTAAAACTTACCCTTCTTTGTTCCTATATATTCAACATCGTCCATAAGAACACATAATACAATCACATAAAACACAAGCATGCATCCATGCATTTCTTTTTGATGATTTACACAAACATGAAAATCAGTTCACATACTTTTTTCCATAGATAATAATAAAGCACATGAAATTCTAGAAGGAGAGCACATTATAACTAGTAACTCTAAAACCATATTCAACTCATCTTTAATTCAATGAAATTATAAGCTCACCCAAAGAACATATAATAATTTGTTGCATACCACAACATATAATAGCTTCACTCTTTCTACGAAGAGATAATATGATAATATTTAAATATGAAGAAAATATAAGCACCCATAGGCATTTTGAAGCAACAAACTAAGCAATATCTATTGATATCCTTTTAATATTTGAAATCCAATTCAATCACATATTTTTAGAAGATGTACATATCATAAGTTATAATATTATCTAAGTGTTAAACACATTCCAAGACCGAGAGTGGAGGTGAATCAGTATTGAACAAAAAACTTAACACTTTATGCCACCACTAAATTTCAACCTTAAACCCTTAATCGAATCAACAAAATAGAAAGATAAAGAAATGAGCACACATGCACAAGAGATCACCAAGTTTATATGGAAAAACCAAGAAGGGAAAAATCATGGTGAGAGTCAACTCACACTATATGAAACAAATATTATAACATTTATTTTAGGGCTCAAGGTCAAAGGAAACTCATTGCTCTCAGAAGGGCTTGCAGGATGAGTTTCACTACCTCAGGGAAAGATACAAAGGACTTGTCGAGAAGACTCACTATCTTTGAGAAAGAATGATGCAAGGGCATCAGTTCTTCATATTTTTTTTGTTTTCAAAATTTGTTTTAATCTTGTCAATTTGGTAGTTCCAGCTAGCCTAGCTTTGGTTTGTTGTGTTGTTGTTGTCTGGCACTTTGTTGGTGTCGACTCATTTATTCTTTAGGTGATTCAATCCATGGTTGTAGAAAGACACAAACTTCCTGCCACTGTTGTTCCAAGAAGAACTATCCATCGATGATTACAAAGGAACCGTTGGTAGTTAATTAATTTCTCTGAATATTCAACTTATTTAAAAAAAGGGAAGTTGGAATGATTTGGGGGTCGGTTGGGGTACGAAAAAAAGGAACATGTTGTTGTGTAAGAGAGACTGATGATGGAAGTGAAGAATTAGATCGAATGTAGAAAGTGTCAAACAAATATCTGTGATATTTTGTTTGGTTGTTGCGTGTGCATGGCTGGAGAGAATCGATCCGTGCTAGGACCAAATGGATTGAAAATTAGAATTGAAGGGAATCAATAAATCACTGGTTCAATGTTGTTAAATTCTCCCATCTTTTTCCTGTCTCTTTTTTGGATAGCTTGATTAAATTATTCTTTGAATAGACTTGAATTCATATCATTATTGTTGGAAACTTATCTGGATCGCTTTGTTATAACTTGAACTTCCTTTCATTATTTCCTCTTATTCTCTCAATGTAAGTTCCTGTGATACTATCATTAGCAAGGTTACCATCATAGTGGTATCAAATCTTTAAGAGATTGGGATTTAGAGGTGTGGACAAAATACCTCCAACGAGAATGGGTAGAGGAGGTGCTTAAGGGTGAGGCAGAAGAGAACATGGTGAAGGAGTCCAAGAAATGTTGTAGCATTTGATTTCTCGAATGAATGCTATAGAGAGGGCATAGAGAAGAGGAACCCTTGATGATGATGTAAGTGATAATGAAGAAGAAGAACAACCATGAGAGGATGGAGAAGAAAAGCAAGGAGAACCTAATAGGTTTGAAAAAAAGATTATTGAGGACAGTGATGAATGTGGATTCCAAACCCAAAATACAGGTTCCTACTTATTCAGTGTGCCTCAATGGAGAAGATCTCATCAATTGGATCAATGATTTGGATAAATATTTTGAATATGAGGGAGTTGTAGAAGAAAGAAGAGTGAAATTTGTGGGCACTATATTGAAAGACCACATTGCTATGTGGTGGGACTTTGTTCAATATGAGAGAAGGAAGAAAAATAAATACAAGATTAACTCTTGGGATCAGATGGTTGCAAAGTTCCTTCTGGGAGGTTGTCAAACTAATCTCTTTAAAACATTGCAGAACCTAAGACAAAAAGACACATATGTGAAAGATTATACTAAGGAATTTTATAAGTTGGTGATATGATCAGGGCATAGAGAGGATGACATGGAGAACGATATATGAATGGTCTGAAGTACAGTTTGCAAGATGAATTGAGTCTAGTATCTCCTAAAATTCTTGAAGAGAATTATCAAGTTGCCATCAAGGTAGAAGAGAATTTGCAAAGGAAGTAAAGTCAGTAAGAGAGAAAGTGAGGAAGAGGATTTAGAGGAAGGGGATGACAAACTGGAAGAGGGAAACAATATCATTAAGAAGAAGGGGTTGGAAGTTCTTGTAGAACAACCAATGCTGATAGAGGAGGCTATCAAAATAAAGGGGGAAGATACTATGGACGAGGTGGTTCTCAAGGTAGAGGAAGAGGGTTTTCTAGAAAATGCTTTAAGTGTAATAAATATGTTGGACATAAAAGTTGGGAATGTCTTGAATCTTCTCAAGGAGGACATAAAAAGTTTGAAAGGAGTAATCAAATTGTTTGTGCTGACCAAGAGAGTGTGGGGTCTCTTGTTGGATATTGCTGAGAAGTTTGGTGGAATGATATGTTGTCATTGATGTCAACATATTCTTCTATGTATTCTAGTGTTGCAGTCAGATTGGATGAATTGGTTTGGTTAGTGTGTTGCAGATCAGTTTTTGCGGTTTAATGGATTTTGAGATAAGTATCTCTAGTTGATTTAGCATAAGTTTCAGAGGTTTGCATGATGATTTGATCAAGTTATGAGATCCGATATTATGGTTGATTTTCAGTTGTTCATGTTATTTGGTATTTTGGATTTTGCTCTGCTTTGCTCTAGAATTGCAATATCTTAGTTTGCGGATTTGGAAGAGTATTTGGGACATTCATATGTGTCCTCAATTTATATGGTTCATGATTTGGAGGTCTTCAAGTGAATCTTTCAGTTTAATAGTCAATATAGTTGGTGTTCTTGAGGTTCAATATAATAATGATGAAGATTCTAGTAAGTGGTGATGTTACAGTTGTTGCTATGGTAATTTACATTGCTTGTGAATGTTTCTAGATCATGTTCTATCCATGTTGATGGTCCACATTGATCGTTGTGCCCGTTATTGATCATTTTATTGATCCGGTGGTGTTCTTCGTGTTATGCGATATTCATAATGATTGTAGTGTGTTGCGGATGTTCGATGCGTAATTGTTGGAGGTGTTGCATGTTTGTGGTATTGGTTTAGGTCTAGACTATGTCTTGGTTGACATTGTTTTGGTCCGCATATATTGTTGTAGCGTGTAAGGTTATTGTTTTGTAATTTGTGTTGAGGGTTGAGACGACCTTGAAATATAGGTTGATGATTTGTATAAATATATGTAACATTCATGTGAGAGATGTATCTGCATATGCGGACATTAAATTGATCTTTCAATAGCAAAGGAGAAGTGCAAAGAAGTGTGAAAGAGTAGAGTCCGAGTTTGTGCTTAACTAGAACTATAACTAGGCATGAGGAGATGCTATTTCATTAGTTCATGATCCTCCAGATGTAATCCAAATGTTTTTGTAAGGAAGTGAGCCTTCCCCAAGGTTGTAGCCCTTCTTGTTTTGTGATCTGAGCAGTAAGCTCTAGACAGTGTGCTTGAATGCATGTGCATTCCCCATTGTAATATTTCATTTACTCCTAATAGGGTATTATCTCATTGTGGGTGGGTTCCCACCGTGGTTTTTCCCTTAATCGGGTTTTCCACATCAAAAATATTGGTGTTATGTGTGTTATTGATGTGGTGTTGATTTATGCTTTCATTGTTTATCATTAGATCTGAATTTAATTTTGAGCTATGTAGAGTTTATGAGAAAACTGATTCACCCCCCCTCTCAGTTTGTTGCACTGTTGCCAACAATTGGTATCAGATCTAGAACCTCCGGAAGAAGATTGATCGCTTGAGGTGATTTGGGATGGCAACCTTTGATTTTAAGAAGGATAGTCTGAGATTTGATGGAACAAATTACACTCTCTGGAAGAACCAGATGGAATGTCATTTGAGATGCATCGATGAAGACTATTGGAAGATTACTAAGAATATTTATAATGCTCCTCTGAATGATCCTACTACTCTGGATGGGATAAAGGAAGCTGAATTCAATATTAGAGCTAAGGAAGCATTGTTGAGTGCCTTGTCTAATTCTGAGATGACTAATGTGATGGATTTGTAGACTGCTCATGAGATCTGGAAGAATCTAGAGACTTTATATGAAGGTGACAGTCATGTGAAAGTTGCTAAGTTGTAGAGCTTGAAGGGAAAGTATGAGATGTTGAAGATGGGTGAAGACGAGAACATTACCTCCTTTATGCAGAAAGTGAATGAGACTTTGTATGAAGGTGATAGTCATGTGAAAGTTGCTAAGTTGCAGAGCTTGAAGGGAAAGTATGAGATGTTGAAGATGGGTGAAGATGAGAACATTACTTCCTTTATGTAGAAAGTGAATGAGCTTGTGTTGAATATCAGATGTGCTGGTGGAGTATTGAAAGAATCTAAGATTGTAGCTAAGGTACTGAGATCCTTTCGTCCTTATTACAAGCACAATGTTGCTGCTATTGAGGAGATCCATATTGTGAAAGATGTGACTAGAGACATGCTGATTGGAAAACTTGTTGCCTTTGAGCTGAGAGAATTTGGTGAATCCCCTCCTAAATTTGAATCTACATTTAAAGCTATTGTATCCAGGAAGCATAAATATGATCCGGGAGAAAGTTCTACAAGAGTATCCAGATATGAGAAAGAGATGAGAGAGCTTGAAGAAGAAGAAAGAGAGCTTGAAGAGATTGAAGCCCTGATTGACGAAAGATTGCCTAAGGGTGCCGGTAAGTATGAAGGGAAGTTGCCTCTTAAATATTTTTGATGCAATAAGATAGGAAATTTTTCCTCAAGGTGTTCAGAAAGAGTTTCTAAGAAGACATTAAAGCCATATAAGCCTAAATACCAGAAGAAGTGTTATTTTGCTGTTGGTGAATGTGTGACAGATGATGAATCTAAGAAAGGAAATTTAGGAGATGAGTGTTTTGGAAATATGTTGGATTTGGTTAAGTGTTGTCATTGATGTCAACACTGTATCCCGGTTGGATATGGTTCTGCTATCCCGGTTGGACCTATCCCAGTTTGTCTTGGTATTTATCTTGGTTTTGGCTTTGATTCTGATCCGATATGATTAGATCCTTGGATGTGGTTTTGTATGCTTATTATGGATGGTTATATGCTTTCCATATTTTGGTTGTTCATGTTTTGGTGTTCGGGTAACTATCGCTTATGTTCCCGCTTGGTATTTCTCGGTACTAGTTAGCTTTACCGATAAGTGATATTTAATGGTTTGATCAGACGATTTTGGTCTGACTTATGGAATCAATTTATATCATGCTGAAGGTGCTTCTTGATCATATTCTGAGTGTTTGGTGACTTTTCATTGGCTGACGTGCTGTTATGGTGGTCCTATTTGGATCCGGTTAGACTTTCTATGTTACTTCACTGAGGGTTTCTACCGGTTGGTGAAATGTGCTAGATTTTGGTCTTAACGAAATTTTCGATAGATATAACTATTTGGATATTTGAATTAGGTCCATGCTATGTAATGTAAATCATAATATTGGTTTGGTGATACCATGTAATGCAATTTTCATTATTATGGTTTTTTGGGTTTAGGGTTTAGCCAACCTTATCATAAGGTTGATGATCTGTATTTATAGGTGACTTATTCATGTAATTTTGATATCGATAAGAGGTATAGGATTGATGGTTATGTCTGCATTATTAGAGGAAGGTTTATGTGTGAACAAGTGATATATCATTCGACATAAGGTTTTTGGTATTATAGGGAAGACATTTGTGCTTAACCAGAATTGTATCAAGCATTAGGAGATGCTACTTTCACAGTTCATTATTTCTGGATTGTAGTCCGATGTTTTGTAAGTCAGTGAGACTTCTCTTTTGTGATGAGCAGTGAGCTCTAGGCGGTTGGCCCGACTGCAAGTACAATCCCCATTGTAATTATTTCACATACTGCTACAAAGTATTATCTGATTGTGGGTAGGGTTTCCCACCATGATTTTTCCCGTTATCGAGTTTTCCATGTCAAAAATATTGGTGTTATGTGTACTGTGATTTCATGTTTTATCCTTCATTGTGTTGGTTTCTATGTGCTCTGGTTTAAAGGTTTTGATATGCAATAGTTCTAATTTATGATAGTAAACTGATTCACCCCCCCCTCTCAGTTTACTCTCGGTATCAGATTTGTCTAACAATTGGCATCAGAGCATTGGTCCTCTCTACAGAAGCTTAACCGCTTGAGGATATCCGATGGCAACTGCATCTAGTTATACATTCAACCCTACCGAAAAGAGAGTCCTAGATTTGATGGTACAAACTAAAAAATATGGAAGGAGAAAATGAAGATTCATCTAAGATGTCTTGGAGCTGAAGTTTAGGAGATAGTGGAGAAAGGGTATATACCTCATCATCCTAATTCTAGAACACCGACACCTGCTGATGAATAGAAGAGAGCTGAAAATGATGCTAGAGAAAAAGAAGCATTGTTAAGTGCCCTATCTGATGAAAAGCTATTGAATATCATAGAGTTGGAGAATGCAAAGCAAATCTAGACAAAGCTTGAAACTCTTTATGATGGCAACCAAGCAATAAAGATTGCAAAACTTGAAGGTTTCCGGGTGAGATATGAAACTTTGAAGATGGAAGAAGATGAGAAGATAAGTTCTTTCATGGATAGAGTAAATGAGATTGTTATGGGAATCAAATGCTATGGTGAATCAATTAGTGAGGATGAGATTGTGTCAAAGGTTATGAGAGTTATACCTCCAACTTATAAGATGAAGGTTACTGTAATTAATGAACTCCAGACAATGTTAAGTACCCCTATTACTAGAGATACACTACTTGGGAAATTGACTGCTTTTGAACTTGAGGAACTTGGAGATCAAAGTGCTATTAAAACTGAATCTGCATTTAAAGCATCTGCCATTGGTAAGAAAAAGATAGATTGGAAGGAATTGTATGTTAAAGATTTGGAGGATATTGAAAGGGAAGACAAAGAACTTGAAGAGTTGGAAGCCCTGATTGCTAGAAGAATTCCTAAAGGACCGGTTGAAAGTAAGTATGAAGGAGAAGTGCCTTTTAAATGTTTTTCATGCAATAAGATTGGTCATTTTTCTTCTAGATGCCTTGAAATAGCTACTAGGAATCATGAAAGATTTGTGAAGAGTTATAAGCCTAATCCAAAATATCAAAACAAACCTAGATTTAGGAGGAATAAGGATAAATCATTCTATTATGCTGGTGATGATGATTTTGGTATTACTGATGATGATGAACCTGTAAGTGGAACCGACAATGGAAGTTCAGGTAAAGATTGGGTCTTTATTGCTATCAAGGATGATTCTCCGGAACCTATCATTGAAGAAACTCATACTGAGGAGAAGGCTTTAGCTTCTAAAATTGAAGAAAAGGATGAATGGGTTATAGACAGTGGATGCTCACATCACATGGCCGGTGACGAGAAAAAAATTTTCACTACAAGAATTTGATGATGGACTAGTTAGATTTGGAGACAACAAGACATGTAGGATCAAAGGCAAATGAACACTATCATTGGATGGTAAGATTAATACTGATAATGTTTATTATGTTGAAGGCTTGACGAATAATATTTTAAGTGTAGGTCAGATGGTGGATAGAGGATTTCATTTGCAATTTAAGGATGGAAAATGCAAGATCATCAATAGATTTGGATTGGAAATTGCTTCTAGAACCCAGACCAAAGGAAATTGAACTTTGGTGAGAAAGCTTGTTTGATTGCTTAGATTGATGAAAGTTGGTTATGGCATAAGAGGACATGCCATGTAAATTTTGATTGCATAGTGAAGATCAGTTCAACACGGGCTGTCAAAGATTTGCCAAAGATTGTCAAACCTCATAATCCTGTATGTAGAGAATGCCAAATGGGTAAGCAAGTCAGAACTTCTTTTAGAAGCATACATGATAAATCTAATGAAATTCTTGATCTTATTCATACTGATCTGTGTGGACCGGCAAGGACTAAAAGTTTTGAAGGCGATAGATATTTTATGTTACTTATTGATGACTACTCTAGAATGATGTGGGTTGCATTTTTAAAAGAAAAATCAGTTTCTCTTGAGAAATTTAGAATCTTCAAAGCTATGGTTGACATTGAGAGAGGATTGAAGATAAAATTCTTAAGATCAAATCAAGGTGGTGAGTTTACATCCGGTGAATTCAACAACTTTTATGAGAAGAATGGAATCAGAAGACAACTTTCTGCACCTAGAACTCCACAACAGAATGGATTGGTGGAAAGGAAAAATAGAACCATATTGGATGTGGCAAGGACAGTGATGACTGAAGCTAAATTGTCTGATATGTATTGGAGAGAATCTATCAATACCGCTGTATACACTTTCGAATAAAGTACACATAAAAGGTAATACCGGTAAGACTCCTTATGAATTATGGTCTAGTCATACTCCTACTGTTAGATATTTTAGAATTTTTGGAAGTAAATGCTACATTAGAAGAGATGATGCATTGGGAAAATTTGATCCTAGAAGTGATGAAGGAATAGTTTTGGGTTATTCTACTAAGAGTAAAGCATATAGATGTTATAACAAAAGATTGAATAGGATAATGGAGAGCATAAATGTTAAGGTGGATGAACAAGGTAGTAATCAGATCAGATCATATGATTGTGGACCGGAAGATGAATTTATCAGACCTAAACCGGTAATGCAAGAAGTTTCTCAAAGCATTGAATCAGTGAATCTGACAACATCAAAAAATTCAACTGCGACTGTTGAACGGTAGAAAGAGTCAGTAAATCAAGAAAATTCAAAGACTCCCAGGTACTAAATTATTCTGAAGATCATATCATTGGAGATAAAAGCAAAGGTGTGATGACTAGAAGAAGGCTAGCTACTGAAGAGGTATGTTTGATTTCTCAAATTGAACCGATTATTTATTGAAGCAAGTAAGAAAATAACCACAAGAGGAGCCTGTTATAGTCTAGTCAGAGAAACAATCAAAGGCTAAAAAAAAGAGCCAAGCATACGAGTCTAGCCAATGCAGATTCGTGTACAATTTACGGGAGAGGAGGCACATGATGATGATTATGATGAATGGGATGAAAGGATGGTCCTCACTCCTCAGGACCAGGAGATTTTGATTCAACAGTTGGGAGGAGAAGAGGAAGGGCATAAAGATGAAACACAAAGGCCATTTGAAGAAGAGGTTTCTAAAAAGTTAGAAGAAATACAACAACGACTTGATCAATCTCTTCAAACTAGTCTCGCCCAACAAGTCGCTCAGTTTAAGAAAAGACCACCAACTCCTCAAGATCAACAGAATAAGAAAGAGCATCAATAGGAGGAGTGGAGAGTTGAAGATCAACAACAAGCAGAGGAAGAAAATAATTTAGAGGCTCATAAGGTCACTGTGGAAGTAGCAATGTAGGGAGGGGACCATGATGAAGTTGTCCCACGATGGTTAAGTTTTACTTTTAACATTACAAGATGCGATTACGGAGTCTTTGAGGAGAATAAAGAAAGAAAGAAATATTCATCATCTTTCAAGAACAGAATCTGGAGAGGTAATTGTTGATATAGAAACACCAATGCAGGATGTCGAATGATCCTCTCAAGCTGCCCCCAGATATCAAGTTTCTACGGTGAAAATTGGGTAAACAGATCAAGTGGGGACAAATGGCTAGCCTGGTTGCTACAACATCTATTGTCCAATCAAGTATGGAGAAGGAACACAAGACTAAGGTAGAGGTTAAGGCACAATTGAGGCAATACAAATAGTTGATTATGGAAATAGCCAAGCCTCTTGACTCCAAAACTGATGATGCTTTTCCATCCACTTCATCGCTTCCTCCCAGTGATATTAAAGCTATATATAAAATGAAAAGGTGGCTACATCAATTAAAGCTTGGATGAAGGACCAACTAGGCAAAGTAAAAACATTCTTGCAAAACACAATGGAAATAGTAGAAGAAACCCATTTTGATAAGAATGCTCTTATATATTGTGTTTCACAGTGGGAGAAACACCTGCATCAACTTTATTAAAGGTATAAGATTTTGTAGAAGATCAGAGAGTTGGAAGAAGATGTGATTGCTAGGGAAGATCTGTTGGGAGGTGAGACGGTTGCCAATTTGTAGTCATACATTGATATTTTAGATTTAAAAATGGAAATAATGGAGCAAGGTCACATCGAAGAAATCAAGGAACATCCTTTGCTCTTGGATACACTTGTTAATTATGAATAATTTTTTACTAAACTGTTGGGAGGGCATGGTCATAGCCTCAAACGAGATGGAGTATTACATCAAGATAGTGTACTTAGCTAGTAGGATTCTTATGATGCTGCTCATTTTTTAGAGACTGTTGAGTTCAATGTGGATATAATGAATAGGTACATGTATGTAATATTGCAGTGCCAGGAAGCTGAGATACAAATAGATGAGATGGTTAGCAGGGTGGAAAGTATAAAAGAGATACTCAGAGTATCCAAGTTTTGGATAGGTTATATTGTTGATCCACTTGCTGCTTCTTTGGAATGCTTCATTACCAACTATTGGAACTACAAGAAGAAGTAAATGATGAACAAGTAGTTCTAAAGGGTGAATGCATGATAGACCACCACCACCACCTTAACTGAGTTGTCAATTGGAGTTGCATCTCCTACTTTCTTTTAGGGCATTATTTTTGTATGGTTCAAAATATTTGCTACTGGAGCACCATTTTGGAAGTGGACATGGAGTGTCAGTTTAGTAGCACTTAACTAGAGTTCACAAGAATCAAATTGCATGTAGACTGTGACTCCTTCCTTTTTGTAAACCTAGTTTGTAGGCATGATTATTTCCTAGATGTAGGGCAAAACTCTATAAATTGTAGGATTTGGGTCATTTTGAGGGTCCACAAATTGATGATTTGAGGTCTATTTTAGAGTTTTCATTAGAGATTTTATGCAGACTTTTATAAGTTTAGAATATTTTGTGATACTCTTTGAAGTTTAATACAAAAAGCAGCTTGTGGATTGCCTGATCTACTTGTGTGTTCTATATGGCCGTGTTCTTCGTGATCTGGTAACTTCTATCATTTGAATCAACAACTAGTTCTTTTGGATGCTTTATTATTTTATGAATCATATTGTGCATGCAAATAGTATATGAGGATTAAATTGGTAGGGTGATTATTGGTTTGGTGATATTCATTTCCATTGGTGTGTAAAGTTGTCTGACTTTACATGTTTTCCAAAGTTTATCATTTGAATGTTGATTTAGTGGTATTGATAATATTTAGATTATGAAATACTAACCGTGTTGATCATTCAACTATTATTGTATCAATTTCATTGTTATTTCCTTGATAGGTACAATCACATCAACCATTGAGTTACCCAACATCGTCAAGACCCGACTATAGAGATCTTGGAGTTGTCAGTCTTCCAAGATTGATTACTTTTCAGGAGAGGTGGTTTATATCTCATATTCTACCTGACTGTTGATGAGTGTGTCAAAACACCCGTCAACAAAGGGTAGTAACAAATACAAATGTAAGTTACCTTTCTATTGTTCTAATTGTGGAAGAATTGGTCATTTTTCCTCTAAATGTCTCTTCAAATAATATTAATAGAAGAGGAGAAGATAGAGATAAGAAAGAGGAAATAAGTTTTTATTCCAAAGAATACTTATTCCTTAGATGATGAGGATCCTTACCACAATGATTCAAATAATGAATTACACTTTATGGCCTGGAATATTAGTACAATGATGCTAGGAAATACAAGAAGTCTAAAACTAAGTAGAATGAAAAAACAATGATTGTATGCATTGCCTTCCATGCAAAAGAAGAACCAAATACTTGGGTCATTGACAGTAGTTGTTCTAATCACATAATCAATGATAGGAAAAAGTTCATCAACCTTTAAAAATGAAATGATGGATTAGTTAATTTTAGTGGTAAAGAGGCTACTCAAATTTGATGAAAGGGTGCTATTACCATTGATGGAAATCATAAGATTGGGGATGTTATTTATGTCAAGGGATTGAAACATAATCTTTTAAGTGTTAGTCAGATGTGTAGTAAAATATACCATCTTACATTTCATGATAAGAGTTGTGAAATAAAAAAAAGGGCACTAGAAGATTGGTATCAGAAGGAACAAGGACTAGAAGCAACATTTATCACCTAAAGGAGGTTGATCATTTCATTGATCTAAATGTAATAGCTAAGGAAGACCTTGCACTTAATCACATGGCAACTAAAGTGGTGAATTCTGAGAAGGATGATCGTAAAATTGATGATTGGATTGATGATGATATTATGGATATCAATGTATATGATTGTGAAGTAGATTTTGAAGAGCTCTGGTCTATTCTTCATCACCTGGATGCTGTGAGGGCATATGTGAAGAATACATGATAAAACTCTATAAGGCAAATACGACAATTGTCAAAATGAAAGATCAATTGGGATGAAATAGTTAATATAAAGATTCAATTTGAAGAAGACAAGATGATTTTTGATTGCTTGGACTCTAAGATTCATGACAAAATTATTGAATGCACTAAACTTGAGGAAGAGATTTGTATTCTGAAGAAAGAATTAGAAGAGGCCAAAGACAAAAGCACTAATAAGGATGCTCCTACTTTTGAAAAAAGGGAATGCTTTAAAAAAATGTGAATGAAGGCAAGAGTGAAGAAAAGGCATATGATACATTTGAGAAGACAAATGCAAAGGGAAAATGGTTTAGACAAGTCCAAAACCAGAAGAAGAACTTCAAAAGACCTTCTCCTAATCAATCTGCTACAACCATACACTTTTAATATTTTAATGGTAATTATTATTCTTGCCATAAGTCTAGGCATAAGTGTTAGAAACATGGTTGCTTTTGCACTAAAAGATCAACTTTCTCTTTCTCGATACAATCGTGAGTTTTAGTGAATCCACAGGAGGTGGTTAAGCCATGACACAAACATGAGCACTACATTTCATAGCACAAGGAGAGCAAGAGAACACACCTTGTAACAATCCCCCTAGGCGCAAGTGATGGGTTTGAACCCATGACCTTGGATCTTATACCATTTGTTAGAAACACAGTTGCATTGCACCAAAAGATCACCCTATTAATGCCTAATACAACCATGGGATTTAATGAATGCCTAATACAACCATGGGATTTAATGAATCCATGGGAGGCAGTTAAGTTGTATCACAAACCCTAGCACTGTACTGCACAACACAAGGAGACAAAGGGCACACACCTTGCAAGAATGTAGGAGCAAGATGAGAATGATTCAGTTATAAATATAAGGTATATTGCTATGAACTCTCAACCATTCCATGATTAGTGTTATGTTTTTAATAAGTTTGGTCACAAGGCTAATGACTGCAGAAGTAGATGGAATTATTACAATACTATGATCTCGTATTCTTTCAACAAGTATTGCTACACATGCAAAAAGTTTGGTCATTGGGGTGCTAAGTGCAAGTCTAATATAATGAGAAGTGTTATTGTATGCGGGGAAAGTGGGTTGATGAAACTCAATATATGAAAATATTCCAAAAGACTTGTCCACACACACACATGGGACTTCTTGGTGCAAGTTATGGAGCTATGAAGGATAGGTCAACTTCCCAAGGTTGGTTCCATGGTTCTCTATCTCACAAGGTCCCTCAAGCCAATGTCTTTGCTCTCAAATCACTGAGCAAAGTGACTTAGGGATGACTAATGCAAGAATGAGGGATGCTTTAGATTAATTCTAACATGAATGCATCCTATTTATGCATGTTTCTACAAAATGGATTAAACTAGATTATAAGATGACAAGGTTAGTAGCAATACTATCCTAACATGATATACTAGTTAATGATTTAAGCTAATGATAATAGAAATACTCTAAAATGCTATATTAGATTAATTCCTATTGCAAAGAGAGGCTAGATGCAAGCTAAAATTGAGCATAAATGAGATACTAAAAGCTTGGATGATAAAATGGAGGAATGAGAGCTCTATTTATAGTGAAAATAGGGCAATGGATGGTCAGGATTGAAAGAGCTTATCAAGGGTTAGGATTGAAAGTTATCAATCCATGTTTACAATTTTCACCAATGAAATGGTGACAATTGTCAACATAAGACTACTTGAGAGGAGAGGTAGGAAGCATTAAATGCTTGAGAGGACATGATGGACACCCTAGGGGGTTGGGTTAGGGTTAGGTTAATGGATATTCCTTTTATCCAAGGGATAAATGAATGTGCAAGGGTTAAAGGGATAACCATGGTCAAAGCAATGAATGCTTGATGAGATCCTTGGGTTAGATGAGGGTTAAGTTAGTCAAAAAGTCTCTAACCATGCAAGAGGGTTGAGTTAACCATTAATGGTTTGGAAGACTTTCAAGGTTAAGTTGTTGAAGACCTAAAGCCTTTAATGGTTTTCAAAGACTTTGAAGGTTTGAGAAGTGACTTCCCTTTGCTTAGGGATGTGACAATGATTAGGATAGGATTAGGCTAATTAGAAGGAGTTAGAAGAATCTAGAAGGGATTTAGGCATGCAAGTGGATTTTGTAGGAGAATGCAAGTGGGAGGAATTTTGGGATTTTCAATTAAAATAAAATCATTTATTTCAATTAAATGGTGTAATTTGCATTTGGATAAATATTTAAATACATATTAATTTATTTAAATGTGAATGTGAATTTTGGATTTAAATAAATCTTAATTTATTTACATGAGAAAAAGGAAGATAAAGCATTAAATGCTTGAAGACTTTGAGGGAAACCATTAAAGGCCTAAGAAGACTCTAGAAAGAAGACATTAAGTTTGAAGACTTTAAATTTGAAGACTTTAAGGGAAACCATTAAAGGCTTAAGAAGACTCCAGAAGGAAGCCATTAAGTTTGAAGACTTTAAGGGAAACCATTAAAGGTTTCAAGTGGGTGAGGATAAATAGAATTTTAAATAAATAATTTATTTATTTAAAATAGTTGCGCAACTTGCATTTGTAGGAAAATACAAGTGGGTGGAGGATAAAGGATTAATTAAAATAAATTGCTTTATTTCAATTTGGTTGCAAGTTGGAGATTTAAATAAATTAGATTTATTTAATTGGGGTAAACTATTTAATTAAATGTAAATTTAATTAAAAGTAGAGAGAAGGGGTTTAATTAAATAAAATGATTTATTCAATTAAATGATATAAAGGGCTTAAGTGAATTTAAATAAATAAATTGAATAATTTATTTAATTAAATAGAAGAATGTGGTGATTTAATTAAATTACATTTAACTAAAATAGAGGAATGAGAATAAAATGAACATTAAATATTCATTTAGGAATATGGTCATTTTTATATGTCTACAGTTATTACCTACCATAACTGCAATAAAGTAGGACACATTGCAAGGCTATGTAGGGGGAATATAGTGAGACCTTCTTCTCCATAGAAGAAGATTGATCTAGATCAAGAAAAGAAGAAGATGAAAGAGATATGGAAAAAGTTAGATGATGTAGTAAAAGAATCCAAGCTTCTACTCAGTGCAAAAGTATCTTACAAAAATTGAAAAGAAAGCATATAGTTAGGAAGAGTTATTCACTGCATATGTTTCATCCTCCCAAGTTTTGAGGCTTCTTGAGAAGAAATCTATTCAGGTTGTGTTAAGAGTTGCATTAAGGTGATAATAGAGGCAAGGAGGAAAGTTAATGGTGAATATGTACTTGTTTAGGGTAGGTTCTTGATTAAAATATAGAGAGAATAATGCAGGTGGTATTGTAGATGTTAGAATATGTAAGAAATATAGTACATGCTAAAGGTGGTAGAAAAGTTCAAAGTACATATGTTTTTTTATTCTGAATTGACGAGGTCCACTCCCTTAGGGGGTATAGGTTGTGGTTTTGTTATTGTTCTCAGGGGGAGCAAGCAATTGTTGATTGTTGCTAACAATGAGAACATGCAAGAGAATGAAATATCTAATAAATACATAATCATGTGAAGAATTTTTCCCTTTGTCCTTGATGTCAAAGGGGGAGAATAATTGCATAGAGTATAGATGATCGATGATATGTGAGTGTTGCCAATAATGACAAAGGGTGAGATTGTTGACAGTTGTAGTAATTG